>NW_017671251.1:48405-320672 GCF_001879085.1 Nicotiana attenuata | reverse complement strand
TATCAGCAGCACCTGTATTCTGCCTCTGAGCCTGAACAGCTACCAAGCTAGTCAATAACTGCAAAGCACTCCGCATATCCTGGTCTGTAGTGCCAGACGGAGGAACTGGAGGTGCTGGGTTCCTCCTAATATCCTCTGGAGGAGACGGAGTAGATGAGGTATGAGACGGCATCTCACTCTGAGCCTCACTTTGGCCCGCTCTGGCTTGGGGCACCTGACTGGTACCCTCTCCCGCAGCTGTATCAAGCCGTCTACTAATTGTTTGCTTCCTAGTCGAAGGCATCGCTGAAAGAAAACAAGGTGAATATTAAAGATGAACACTTACGACTCAATTCTACGCACGATCTAGATTCAGGAAGAAAGTAACAACCCTAGATGTCATGTAGCCTCCTGATTATAAATGTGGCGCGCTACACATCCATAATCAAGACTCTACTAGACACGGCTCATAGACAATCCCTAGGACAGACTTGCTCTGATACCAAGTTTTTCACGACCCAAACTGGAGGGCCATGACTAGCACCCGGCCATACTTACCGAGTACCAACATACATTTTATCTAACCTTCTTTATTATCTTTTAGGGCTGACGAGATCAATATAAATGGTAGACATGGGTCATGGACAACCAACAATAAAATATGATGGCATGAACATACATAACATGGGATGACTAGACAATCAAGAAACTATATATAAGGTACGAGCTACCACACTACCATGAGAGACTATACAACAAAAACCAGCCGACAAGGCCTACCAAACTATACATGAGTCGACACCTGTCTATGAGCCTCTAAAGGAACATAAGTGTTGCAACATAGCCGGAACAGGGCCCCGACATACCCATAATATCTATAACAAAAATGCATACCAAGACCAAGGCAAGTCCGAAGAAGGGAGCTCGCCAATCACCGCTGAACTGGACAGCCTACTATAGTGGGGGAGCTGCGCCTGCCTGTCTATCAGGACCTGCAGCACGACATGCAGCGTCCACAAATAAAAGGACGTCAGTACGAATAAAGTACTGAGTATGTAAGGCAGGGAACCATAAGTACGAACAGTAATGTAAGCAGGGATAGAGAATAAACAACCTGTAACATCTGGGTACCTCTAAGGGCTAGTGACATGAAATGCGTGATACATATGTATATATACATAAACTTTTAAAACATACGCCTCTGTGGGCATCATCATCATCATATCGTACCCGACCGTAATAGGCTCGGTAAAAACGTACCCGGCCACGTGGAGCTCGGTAAAACCCAACTGACCAGTGGTTGCACAATAGGTGCCGTACCCGGCTGACTATAGTGCGACTCGGTAGAGTAAAATAGATACATATATATAATGCATGCTCGACTCATGGACTCATGTTCTAAACCTTTCGGAGTGACGTAAGGTCGGTATCCTCTGTACACGTTATTAGGACTAACTCTTCACCATGAACCTTATAAGAATCAGGAAGTACCAATAACATTGATAACATAAGAATAAGAGAAGCAACATCAACATCAATCGTTCCATAAGAGGGGAAACAATGTAAGTACTGCTAGCTTCTAAGAGTAGAGTATCTTTGGAAGCTCGTTCATTACATTATGTACAATCGGAGTCGTGCAAAAGAAGGAAAGGGATAGCCTCACATACCTTGTATATACTGCCCCAATCTCAAGCTATGCAATTTTCACGACTCCTTAGTCTACAATAAGAGAAACGATACTATAGTTACCATTCAAGCGTCATAACTATTATGTATCGACCACAACCTATTTTACGATGAAACGGACAGCACCTGCCCTATATATATGACTTCACACAATTCCAAACAATCACCAAACAGCCCAAACAACATCAATAATAATCATATTGAGCCTCCCAAAACAGTCCACGCACAACCAAATCACTTCATACATACGACGACCACCGTAGTCGTGTCAAACGACCCGGAAATGTTACGAAGAACTACCAGCCCACAACCGTACATCTATATGGTGTTTCTCCACACCCTTCCTCCTCCAAAAATCCACAAACAGTTGTAAAACACGCAGCCCAACAGCAGCACAAAGCAGTCCGCTACAAGTCAATAACTCGAACTCACGGCTTCCGATCACCGTCCCGTGAGTTCTTACATGTATAGAACGAATTACCATGAATTCACAGCAGAAAAAATGTATGAAAAAGAGCAGTAAACTTACCTTACTCGTTGGATAACTCAGCCCTTCCCTTGGTTCTTCAAACTCTAGGTTTTACCCCCAATTAGAACTTGAAAAAGAGAGAAAATCGATTAGGGTTTGTGGATAATTTTTGGGAGGAAGTTTGCAGGGGTTTAGGTCTGGTTATTTGTGAAATATAATGAGGGATATATTGCAGGAGATAAGATTTTTAATGGGCTCTTTGTCTGACCCGAAATTGCCTCTTTTTGGGCTATCATTTAACCAAGTAGGTGACCCACCTACTTGTCACCTAGCAGCTTGTGCAGTCTCGCAAAAATGTCTATATCTCTCTACTCCAATGTTGTATTGATAAACGGTTTAATGCGTTGGAAACTAGACTCATAGATCTTCAATTTGGTAGGTATATCACCCCGTAATTCCAAGTAAATTGGGAGAAAAGCTTAATAATATTTGACCTAAAGTTTAAGTAAAACTATGAACCTAAGTTGCAACAACTCTTGTCGACTTTTGTTTGATAACTCGTTTGACTTCAAGACTATGATACGGATATTTTATGATCCATATACCTTAAAATATGACCTCTTGAGAGTATTAAGCACCCCTAGGTTTACCCAAAACGGCTGACAACATCCTTGATTCGTTTAACTTCTAATACTTGTTAACCACCCTTATACACCTTTGTATCATTTAAGACCAATAGGATTAACTTCTTATCATCTTAAAGATAATCTCTTCATGGATTTACGTCGACGACCTTATGGCATGAACTAACGTACGTGAATATGGTTGTAACACCCTCCCACCTTAGGAACATTCGTCCTCGAATGTAAGGGTTTATGGGGAGTCCAAATCATCGTGGATTCCAACAGAAATTCCCGGTCAATTTTCCCCTATAAAATGGTTACTAGCAAAACTTGCAAGAAGTTAAGCCCAACGTATGGCCTCACAAGGCTACACAAAGCATTATGGACATGTACATTATCTGCATATCGCCATTTTGTATTAAGGGAGAGTATTTTCAAGTTATTGCTTACCTCATAGAGCCGTTTCACCTTCCAATGTATCCTGCGTTCCACCAACATCCTTGTTATCTTCATTCTGGAATAGGTAAGGGTATTTAGACCTCATCTCCTCTTCCGCTACCCATGTCATTTCTCCCATATTCTTGTTCCTCCACAATACTTTGACAGAAGCTACATCTTTTGTTCTCAGCTTGCGGACTTGTTGATCTAATATAGCCACTGGCACTTCATCATATGATAGATCTTCTGTAACTTGTACATCTTTGATAGGGACAACTCGAGAAGGGTCTCCAATACATTTCCTCAACATAGATACATGGAATACCGGATGGACAAATTCCAATTCGGATGGCAATTCTAACTCATAAGCAACCTGTCCAATTCGTCGAAGAATTTTGTACGGACCGATATACCGTGGACTCAGCTTACCCTTCTTCCCAAAACGCATAACACCCTTCATCGGCGAGATCCTCAGGAAAACCCAATCACCAACCTCAAACTCCAGATCACGACGTCGGACATCAGAATAAGACTTTTGCCTGCTTTGTGCCGTCCTCAATCGCTCCTGTATCACTTTCACCTTCTCAATGACTTGGTGAATCAAATCTGGCCCATATAATTCTGTTTCACCGACTTCGAACCATCCAACTGGTGATCTACATCTCCTCCCGTATAGTGCCTCGTATGGGGCCATTTTAATACTGGAATGGTAGCTATTATTGTAGGCAAATTCTATGAGTGGAAGATGGTCATCCCAATTTCCCTTAAAATCTAGAACACATGCTCGTAGCATATCTTTAAGTGTCTGAATGGGACGTTCAGCCTGTCCGTCAGTCTGTGGATGAAATGCAGTGCTGAGATTCACTTGTGTGCCTAAACCCTTCTGAAAAGACCTCCAAAAGTTAGCCGTAAATTGAGCTCCTCGGTCTGATATAATAGATATTGGTACACCATGAAGCCTAACAATCTCCTTGATATACAACTTCGCATAATCTTCAGCCGTGTAAGTTGTCTTAACTGGCAGAAAATGGGCACATTTTGTAAGTCGATCAACTATCACCCAGATGGAGTCAAACTTATGATAAGAGCGAGGTAACCCAATAATGAAGTCCATATTAATCACCTCCCATTTCCAGGTCGGAATCTCTATATTCTGAAGCAATCCACCGGGTTTCTGATGTTCGATCTTTACTTGTTGACAATTAGGACACTGGGCTACAAATTCTGCAATAGACTTCTTCATGTTATCCCACCAATACTGCTCCTTAATGTCATGATACATCTTTGTCGAGCCGGGATGGATGGAATATCGGGATTGATGAATCTCATTCATAATCTTCTCTCGCAACCCTGCCACATTAGGCACACATAATCGGCCCTGGTATCTCAGTGCCCCATCTCCTCCGATCTCAAAAGCCGTAATTTTACACTGCTGAATGCTCTCTCTCAATCGTACTAAGATAGGATCTTCATATTGCCGTGCTTTTACCTCGGCTACCAAAGATGATTCTGATGTATTATGTACAGTAACACCTCCGTCATCAGAGTCTAACAATCTGATTCTCATATTGGCTAGCTGATGAAGCTCTTTAGTCAACCCCCATCTACCTGCCTCAATATGTACTAAGCTTCCCATTGACTTACGGCTGAGAGCGTCTGCCACAACATTGGCTTTACCGGGATGATACAATATCTCGACGTCGTAGTCTTTCAGTAATTCAAGCCACCTACGCTGCCTCAAATTCAACTCTTTCTGCTTGAAGATGTATTGTAAACTCTTGTGATCTGTGTAGATGTCAACATGGACGCCGTATAAGTAGTGCCGCCATATCTTCAAAGCATATATTACTGCAGCCAATTCCAAATCATGGGTTGGATAATTCTTTTCATGCTTCTTCAATTGTCTTGATGCATAAGCAATCACCTTCTCACGTTGCATCAATACGCACCCCAAACCTATACCTGAGGCATCACAATATACCACATAACCTTCTGGTCCTTCAGGAAGAGTGAGCACTGGTGCGGATGTCAATCGATTCTTCAACTCCTGAAAACTTCGTTCACAAGCGTCAGACCACTGGAATTTAGTAGCTTTCTGTGTTAACTTAGTCAATGGTGCCGATATAGAGGAAAACCCTTCAACAAATCGCCTATAATATCCTGCTAGCCCCAGGAAGCTGCGGACTTCTGATGGTGTTGTAGGTCTCGGCCAATTCTTTACTGCATCGATCTTCTGAGTGTCGACACTAATACCCTCGTCAGATATCACATGGCCAAGGAATGCTACTGAGTTCAGCCAGAATTCACATTTGGAGAGCTTAGCATATAACTTACGATCCTGAAGCGTCTGTAATACTATCCGCAAGTGGCCCGCATGTTCAGCCTCCGAACGAGAATACACCAAAATGTCATCAATGAATACGATCACGAACACATCAAGATAGGGCCTGAATACAGTATTCATGAGATCCATAAAAGCTGCTGGGGCATTTGTTAGCCCGAACGACATCACCAAGAACTCAAAGTGCCCATATCTTGTCCGGAAGGCCGTCTTTGGAATATCCTTCTCCTTGACCCTCACCTGATGATACCCTGAACGTAAGTCAATCTTGGAGAAATACTTGGCACCCTGGAGTTGGTCAAACAGGTCGTCAATCCTTGGAAGTGGATACTTGTTCTTTACAGTAAACTTATTCAACTGTCGATAGTCGATACACATCCGTAACGACCCGTCTTTCTTCCGCACGAACAGGACTGGCGCACCCCAAGGTGAAGTGCTAGGCCTAATGAAGCCCTTATCCAGTAAGTCCTTCAACTGCGCCTTCAACTCTTGCAACTCTGCCGGGGCCATTCTGTATGGAGGGATAGAGATCGGTTGAGTGTCAGGCAACACATCAATGCTAAACTCAATCTCCCTCTCAGGAGGAAGGCCTGGGAGTTCATCTGGGAAAACATCTGGAAATTCATTGACCACGGGGATTGATTGTAGAGTAGGCGGCTTCGCCTCCGCATCCCTAACGCGAACGAGATGATAAATGTAACCTTTTGAGATCATCTTCCTTGCCTTAAGATAGGAAATAAACCTACCTTTCGGCGTAGCAATGTTCCCCTTCCATTCAATGACGGGTTCACCAGGAAACTGAAACCTAACCATCTTCGTACGACAGTCAACATTTGCATAGCATGAGGCCAACCAATCCATTCCCATTATCACATCAAAATCAACCATTTCTAACTCAAATAAATTTGCCGAGGTTTGACGACTACAAATCATCACAGTGCAACCTCTATATACCCTTCTAGCAATCACAGAATCTCCTATCGGAGTAGATACCGCAAGGGGTTTACTTATCAATTCAGGTTCAATGCCAAACTTATTAGCCACAAAGGGTGTAACATATGATAATGTAGATCCCGGATCAATCAGCGCGTATACATCATAAGAAAACACAGACAATATACCTGTAACAACATCTGGAGATGACTCGAGATCCTGTCGACCTACTAGAGAATAGGTTCGATTTTGAGCACCACTCGAACTCTGCACTGCACCTCTACCTCTACCTCGACCTGTCGACTGCTGAAAACCCCGTGCTGGAGGTCGAATTGATGAGGAAGAACCAGACACAGATCCAGTCGGCTGAGCCATACCACCAACTCCTCTGTTAGGACAATCCCGTATCATATGGCCAGGTTGTCCGCAAGAATAGCACGCATCAGAACCTCGACGGCACAGTCCAAAGTGGGCCTTACCGCACTGATCACAACGTGGTGTTAGGGGTCTCGTCTGATTAGTATCTCTGTGATATTGCGAGCCTGATGCCCGCGAACTCTGACCTGGACCTGAATAGGTAAATCGATCATATCGAGGCCTCTGGAATTGTGGAGGAGCACTAGCTACAGATGGCGCCGAACTCCTCGAAGACTGGGGCCTGACATTGCCTCTGAAGTCATCAGAATACCCTGCAAATCTCGCCCGCTTATGCTGGCCCCTATCCTGCTCCCTATCTGCCCTTTGCTGGCGCTTACGATCCTCTAGGGTCTGGGCATAAGCCTGAATACGGGAAATATCCATGCCCTCCACCAAGGACGCTGTCGTGCACTCATTTATCAGATGTGGTCCCAACCCGTTCACGAACAGATGCACCCTATCACTCATCTCTGCTACCATATGGGGAGCATACCTTGCTAAAGAATCAAACTGCATACTATACTCTCGCACACTCATATTACCTTGTCTAAGGTTCAAGAACTTATCAGCTCTAGCTCGTCGTATCTCAACTGGCAAGTAGTGACGAAGAAAGGCCTCAGAAAATTCCTTCCACACAGCTGGAGGAGCGTTCGGACCCCTGGATCTCTCCCAACTATCATACCAGAGAACCGCTAAATCCCGTAGCCGATAAGAAGCCAACTCTACTGCCTCTGTATCACTAGTATGCATAACCCGCAGTGTACGATGAACCTGATCAATAAAAGTCTGCGGGTCCTCCTTCGGATCTGATCCGGTAAACACAGGAGGGTCTAAATTAATAAAATCACGAACTCTCGTACTAACTGGTTTATCAGCAGCACCTGTATTCTGCCTCTGAGCCTGAGCAGCTACCAAGCTAGTCAATAACTGCAAAGCACTCCGCATATCCTGGTCTGTAGTGCCAGACGGAGGAACTGGAGGTGCTGGGTTCCTCCTAATATCCTCTGGAGGAGACGGAGTAGATGAGGTATGAGACGGCATCTCACTCTGAGCCTCACTTTGGCCCGCTCTGGCTTGGGGCACCTGACTGGTACCCTCTCCCGCAGCTGTATCAAGCCGTCTACTAATTGTTTGCTTCCTAGTCGAAGGCATCGCTGAAAGAAAACAAGGTGAATATTAAAGATGAACACTTACGACTCAACTCTACGCACGATCTAGATTCAGGAAGAAGGTAACAACCCTAGATGTCATGTAGCCTCCTGATTATAAATGTGGCGCGCTACACATCCATAATCAAGACTCTACTAGACACGGCTCATAGACAATCCCTAGGACAGACTTGCTCTGATACCAAGTTTGTCACGACCCAAACTGGAGGGCCATGACTAGCACCCGGCCATACTTACCGAGCACCAACATACATTTTATCTAACCTTCTTTATTATCTTTTAGGGCTGACGAGATCAATATAAATGGTAGACATGGGTCGTGGACAACCAACAATAAAATATGATGGCATGAACATACATAACATGGGATGACTAGACAATCAAGAAACTATATATAAGGTACGAGCTACCACGCTACCATGAGAGACTATACAACAAAAACCAGCCGACAAGGCCTACCAAACTATACATGAGTCGACACCTGTCTATGAGCCTCTAAGGAACATAAGTGTTGCAACATAGCCGGAACAGGGCCCCGACATACCCATAATGTCTATAACAAAAATGCATACCAAGACCACGGCAAGTCCGGAGAAGGGATCTCGCCAATCACCGCTGAACTGGACAGCCTACTGTGGTGGGGGAGTTGCGCCTGCCTGTCAATCAGGACCTGCAGCACGACATGCAGCGTCCACAAATTAAAGGACGTCAGTACGAATAAAGTACTGAGTATGTAAGGCAGGGAACCATAAGTACGAACAGTAATGTAAGCAGGGATAGAGAATAAACAACCTGTAACATCTGGATACCTCTGAGGGCTACTGACATGAAATGCGTTATACATATGTATATATACATAAACTTTTAAAACATACGCCTCTGTGGGCATCATCATCATCATATCGTACCCGACCGTAATAGGCTCAATAAAAACGTACCCGGCCATCATAAGGCTTGGTAGAATCGTACCCGGCCACGTGGAGCTCGGTAAAACCCAACTGATCAATGGTTGCACAATAGCTGCCATACCCGGCCGTCTATAGCACGGCTCGGTAGAGTAAAATAGATACATATATATAATGCATGCTCGACTCATGGACTCACGTTCTAAACCTTTCGGAGTGACGTAAGATCGGTATCCTGTGTAAACGTTATTAGGACTAACTCTTCACCATGAACCTTATAAGCATCAGGAAGTACCAATAACATTGATAACATAAGAATAAGAGAAGCAACATCAACATCAATCGTTCCATAAGAGGGGAAACAATGTAAGTNAGCTTGGCATTCTTTCCTGCTGAGATGAGACCATTAGCTTTGGACATTCAGCTTTAGCTAACAGACTTGTGAGATTGGACATCTCAGAGCCCAGCCGAGCCCTAGCATGTGTGGTTGCTCTATCTTCGTTATTGGGGCAGATTAAGGCCCGACAGCTCGATGATCCACATTTGGCGGTCCTTAGAGAGACGGTACTTCAGGGAGGTGCCAAGGAGATTTCTATTGGCGAGGATGGTGTGTTACGGCTACAGGGCCGTGTATGTGTTCCTAATGTTGATGGTTTGAGAGAGAGGATTCTAGAGGAGGCCCACAGTTCGAGGTATTCCATTCATCCGGGTGCCACGAAGATGTATTGTGACTTGAGACAGCACTACTGGTGGCGGAGGATGAAGAAGGACATAGTGGAGTATGTTGCTAGATGTTTGAATTGCCAGCAGGTCAAATATGAGCACCAGAGGCCAGGTGGCCTACTTCAGTAGATGCCCATTCCGGAATGGAAGTGGGAGCGCATTACCATGGATTTTATGGTTGGGTTGCCGCGGACTCAGCGGAAGGTTGATTCAGTATGGGTTATTGTGGATAGGTTGACCAAGTCGGCCCACTTCATTCCGGTGGCGACTACTTATACGGCGGAGAGATATGCTCAGATTTACATTCGGGAGATAGTCAGTTTGCACGGTGTGCCGGTTTCCATCATATCGGACAGAGGCCCTCAGTTCACTTCCCATTTCTGGAGAGCTGTTCAGAGTGAGTTGGGGACGCGCGTAGAGCTCAGTACGGCATTCCATCCTCAGACCGACGGGCAGTCGGAGCGGACTGTTCAGATTTTAGAGGATATTCTTAGAGCATGTGTGATCGACTTTGGAGGGCAGTGGGATCAGTTCTTGCCCTTGGCGGAGTTTGCATACAATAATAGCTATCAGTCCAGCATAGAGATGGCCCCGTATGAGGCATTGTATGGTCGGCGTTGTCGTTCTCCTATTGGGTGGTTTGAGCCCGGTGAGGCTAAGTTACTTGGCACAGATTTGGTACAGGATGCCTTGGATAAGGTAAAGTTGATTCAGGAGAGGCTCCGCACAGCTCAGTCCAGGCAGAAGAGTTACGCGGATCAGAAGGCACGTGATGTATCATTCACGATTGGCGAGAAGGTTCTCTTGAAAGTCTCGCCAATGAAGGGCATTATGAGGTTTGGGAAGAAGGGCAAGCTAAGCCCAAGGTTTATTAGCCCCTTTGAGGTGTTGAGGCGAGTTGGAGAGGTTGCCTATGAGCTTGCTTTACCTCCCAGTTTATCAGGAGTTCATCCAGTCTTCCATGTATCGATGCTTCGGAAGTATCATGCCGACCATTCACGTGTGTTGGATTTCAATACCATTCAGTTAGATGAGAGCTTGGGCTACGAGGAGGAGCCAGTTGCCATTGTTGATAGACAGTATCGCCAGTTGAGGTCCAAGAGGATTTTTTTCGGTAAGAGTCCAGTGGAGGGGCCAACCGGTCGAGGGGTCGACCTGGGAGTCCGAGGAGGACATGCGGAGCAGATATCCCCACTTATTCAGCAGTCCAAGTACTTTTCTATGTCCGTTCAAGGACGAACGCTTGCTTAAGAGGTGGAGAATGTAACGACCCGACCGGTCGTTTTGTATTTTTGAACCCCGTTCCCTTAAATAAGACTTCCCGCACTTGCTTTAGCTAATTTATGACTTGCGGGGATGGGTGGTTCGAAAGTTAGAAGATTTTTGAGCAAGAATAAGTCTAGTTGCTTCTTTAAGTTTCTTTAAAAAGGCCAAGTTTGACTTCGGTCAACATTTTGGGGACACGGACCCGGAATCGTGATTTGATAATTTCTGAGAGTCCGTGGGAAAATATGGGACCTGGGCGTATGCCCGGAATCGAATTCCGAGGTCCCTAGCCCGAGTAATGAATTTTTATGTGAAATTGTTTAGTTAAAGTTTCAAAGGTTTAAATAAACTAAGAAATCATTGTTTTCCTAGGTATCGGGTTCGGATTTCGATTCCGAAACTTGGTACAAGTCCGAAATATCAGTTAAGACTTACCCGTAAAATTTGGTGTCAATCCGAGTAGTTTAAGGGCGTTTCGACCCGTTGGAGGAGAATTAAGAACTTGAAGTTCAATGATTTGATTCATTTAGTTTTGGGGTTGATTCCTCGATTTAGCGTTAGTTTGAGTGTTTCGAGGGTTCGAGTAGGTCCGCCTCGTGATTTCAAACTTGTCGGTATGTTCGGGCGGGGCACGGGAGCCCCGAGCGTCAAACGAGCGAGGCTCGAGTGAAGTTAGAATTTGGAAAATGACTGAAGCTTGCTGCTTCTATCATAACCACATCTGCGGTTCTTGGACCGCAGAAGCGAGACCGCAGATGCGGTCATTAGATCGCAGAAGCGGAGAAGGGGCAGGCCAGGGGAAACCGCAAAAGCGGCCCAGGGACCGCAGAAGCGGTTCCGCCTATGCGGCCCCCAGACCGCAGAAGCGGTCGAGCCCCAAATTCCAAAAGCCGCAGAAGCGGCCAAATTCCGCAGAAGCGGAGAAGCAGAAATATTTCCGCAGATGCGAAAATAACTGGAGGCAGAAGGGTTCATTTAATACGAACTCAAACTCATTTCTCTCATTTTTCACTCTACACTTAGGCGATTTGGGTTCTTCCAAGAAAGGGTTTCCACATAACTTGGTAAGGTAAGTAATTTCCCTTCATCCGTAGCTTAAATACATGTATATTAGGTAGATTAAACACCAAAAATTTAGTAAAAATCAAGGATTTGAGCTAGACCTAGGGTTTTAATAAAACTAAGAATTTGTCATAAAAATTTGCCATGTAATGAACTAGAAATCATATATTTGTGATCCTTAGGTGATAGAGAACAACTTCCTTCGAAAAATCTCGGAATCCGGGCCCGGGGTCGGAATTTAGGAAACTTGTGTTAATGGTTAGAAAATTGCCTAAATAGTTAGAGTTCGACCTTGTAAGCCTTTATTTACTAGTTCTTACTTCGTTTGATTAGTTTGGGATTGTTCGGCTTCGAATTAAGGACTTGGGCTCGTTCTTGGACATTGGAAGTGCACTTTGGAGCGAGGTGAGTCTCCTTTCTAACCTTGTAGGAGGAAATTGTCCCCATAGGATTATAAATGAGTAATTGTTGTTAAATGCGGGGGCTACGTACGTACTAGGTGTTGAGAGTCCGTGCGTAGCTACTATAATGATAATTGTTCGGGTAGTTTAGGACCCACGTCAGGTCTAATTGGGGAATATTTCTTGTTTTAAATTGCCAATATGATCATTTATGATTTGCTAGAGACTGAAGAAATGAAAAGTGAACTTATGAGTTTGTTGAGTCTTGGTAGGAATTCCCTTGTATGTAATTGAGCCTTATGTGCTTTCCTGATATTTTCTTGATGATTATGGACCGGGCCGATCGCCTTGGTGAGAATAGATGCATCTATGGTTCGTGCCGCTCGACCCTCGGTAGTGCACAATTTATTTTCTGTTGGAGCGGGCCGTCGACCTCGGCATGATTGTGCATGATTTATATGCTTACATTTAGATATGACATGATCACTTGTTTAATATGAAAAAGCGAAAACTGGTAGTTTAATTATGTCAAGAACATGAATATGACTCTTCTCTTAAACTTGTGTTATTGGAAATTCTTCATGCTGTATATCTCACTTTATTATTATATTATCCTGACCTTAGTAAGTATCAAGTCGACCTCTCGTCTCTACTTCTTCGAGATTAGACGGGATACTTACTGAGTACATGTGGTTTATGTACTCATACTACACTTCTGTACTTAAATGTACAGGATTTGAGGCAGGTGGATCTGGACATCATCCTGGTGCGCATCAGTGAGCACGCTTGGGGACTTCTACGGTGAGCTGCTTCTCTTTCATGCCGATCCGCAGCCGAAGAAGTCCTTTCATGTACCTTTTGTTTCTGTCTATTCTGATTCAGACAGTAGGATAGTGTATTATTCTTTTGTGTATATTCTACTAGTCGCCCGTAGCTTGTGACACCAGGTTCTGGCACACGCAGTAGTAGACATTTATTTTGGGGTTGTATCGCTATTTTAGCACTTTATGATCTTTACTGGTCTTATCTTTAAATTCGAAAAACTAGTATAACTGTCTTTGGCTAAAGTAAAATGAGAACTTAATCACATTCCGCATCGGCTGGCCTGACAACGGTGTTAGGCGCCATCATGACCTATTATGAAAAATGGGTCGTGACAGATATCATAAGATTTCAAATCAAATACGCGACTTATCAGTCATACGGGACGGACCAAGTCACAATCCCCAACGGTGCACAACTCCACGCTCGTCATCTAGCGTGTGCGTCACCTCAAAGTAACACAACAATGTGTAACCCGGGTTTCAAAACCTCAGGACAGTATTTACAATCATTACTTACCTCGATCCGGTCCAACTCTAGCCCGCGATGCCTTTGCCTGCACGAATCAACCTCCGGATGTTCCAAATCTGGCCACAATCAGTACATAATCATTAAAATATGCTAAGGGGACAAAGCCCGCTCGAAAATATCCAATTTACATCAATAATCCCGGAATTGCTCAAACCCGGCCCCCGGGCCCACGTCTCGGAATTCAATAATTTTCACATCAATGGATTCCTTATATCCCCACGAGTTCATACATACCAAGAACATCAAAATCCATCCACAAATGACCCTTCAAATCCCAAATGTTTGGTCTCCAATTTCAAGCCCTAGCTCTTCAATTTTTTTTGGCTTAATTCCATGATTAAGTGGTGGAATTCACACAAGAATCGAGTTTTGAGTTCAAAAATCTTACCTCCAAGCGATTCCCTTTGATTCCCTCTTCAAATCATTCACAAAAGCTCCAAAAATGGCTCAAAAATGGAGAAAATAGACCAAAAGTCGCGGACAAGGGCTATAAAAACATTCTGCCCAGGCTTTAAAAGCCTTCTTCGCGAACGCGGGATGATCATCGCGAACGGGATGAACGAGACTCCAACCCTTTGCGAATGCGGAGCCTTCATCGTGATCGCGAAGGCCAATTCCTCAACCTCACCAGTAACCCTTCGCGAACGCGAGGACTTACTCGCGAACGCGAAGGTCAATTTTCCTGAAATCCTTCAGCAGTTTTTCTGCAACCTTTCAACACAAGAAATGGTCCGATTGACCACCCGAAACTCACCCGAGGCCCTCGGGACCTCAACTAAACATGCCAACATATCCCATAACCTTATTCAAACTTGTTCCAACCTTCGGAACGCTCAAAACAACATCAAAACACCAAATTCGCATCGGATTCAAGCCTAAGAATTCCAAAACCTTCTAAATTACGCTTTTGATCAAAAACCCGACCAAACCACGTTCGAATGACCTGAAATTTTGCACACACATCCCAAATGACACAACGGAACTACTGCAACTTCCGGAATTTCATTCCGACCTCTATATCAAAATCTTACCTACCAACTGGAGAACGCCGAAATCTCAATTTCGCCAATTCAAGCCTAAACCTTCCACGGACCTCCAACACCTTCACATCCTGCCAATGGTAAATAAAACACTCAGTGAGACATAACCATTTCTCAGATCAACCATTCATGAAGCCACTTCCCCTTTTGCAAAGACTAGTAAATTTCTGAGCCGAACCTCGATATTATCCTTCCAACATGCTTAAATCGAATCCGTTTGTATTCATTAAAGACCCCAACGATCTCATCTAATCCAACACAATTACTATGGTGACATGACGCATCAATACCGGCTAAAGCCACAACTCGTGCAATCCGCGCACCAATAAGCAAAAATCCGAACACACTCAAATCATGAAGATGACTCAAATGAAAGAGCTGTACCGTAAGTTCACCGGTACCACCACACACAATGCTGGGAACCCGACACACGACATATAAACAAAACACACGAATCTAACCTGCAGGATCATACCTTCACATAGCTTCGCTCCAATGTGCGACCTCATCCAAACACTAGTCCACGTGAAACACTTCAAGTTACTATGCTCCAAAATCGACAACCATGCACAATATGATGCCTAAAACCAAAGCAATCATCATAACCACCGCGAAGCAATTGACATAACGTTACACATACCCGAAGGGACACAACCAATACGCCACCCGCCGAGCAATACCCGGTACTCTTCCCGCTCGACTTCCACTATGAAACCCCCAATGGAACTGCACCACATGTGCCTATAACCCACAGCTACTAACGTCTCGCAACACGGAAAGATAACTCATAGATTCCCCCGGTTACTAATAGCTCAATAACAACCGAATCAACACATCCCTCATCAATAGCAACTCAAAGTCAACAAGTCGTCTCGATGCAGAACACACATCCATATAGGTCTACCAATGAACAACACATCAACTATAGTCACCCACAACAGATAAATAGTCCTCCAAAGGTTCACAATGACTGAATCATATCACATACTAACATCTGACTAACTTACCCACATTTTGCCATCCACAACCACGAGTTAACCTGTATATGAGAAATTCAAGTCTCCAAGTCCATAAAGCACACGAATTACCATATCTGATCCCAATTCCGCCGCTCTCATATATAACACACCTCTAGTATCCAATCATTCCACGAGTGATACTCTAAAATTCTTCGGCACCGCCAAGCAAACTCGAATATCAGCAGTCGATCTAGCAAGAAAGTGCCGCAATACTACCGAAATACCATCAATTTAATCACATTGCCTTCTTCTGAAACATATACCCTCATCAAATTTCTTCCAATTAGCAATACCATTTCCTCAATCATCTAAGACTGCCTGCTGCCTAAGAGTTTCATGACCTTCCTTTCAGAACTGAACTGTAACCTTACACACGCAATCTCAATCCTCCACAATATACCGCATATGCCATACCATCCTAGGACAACATGAGAACTTCATATCCCTACCGAGCCACAAGACACTATGTACTCAACCAACCAAGCACTTTCCATTGAGCCCAATCCGGAAGAAAATCACTACACATCCCATGCTCATCACGCTAGCAGAAAATATACATCTCTAGCCACGGTAGCAATCAACAAGAACTCTCCGACTCCCCTTTGCACAAACAAGCCTGTCAGGACTGAATCCTCCTAACTCGACCAAGCCACGCAAGCCATCAAAACCTAAGAGCACTGCCGCGAAATACCTGTAGAAACTCATTACCTCGAAAACACCCAAGGAACTAATCACATCCTTACCATACCGATCTGGCCTACTACCAAGATATCCCACCTATCCGAGCTCCCTTCTGGTTTACCTTCAACTTGATACTCCTTCTTGCTATAACATCACAATTCCTCAACCTAGACTTACCACACGAGACCCAAGCATAAAGCCACACCGTCTAAGGCTCATAAACCGCTGAATACTTTCTCAGATATTATCAAGACCACCACGATCAAAATACTTTACTCTGAAGAGACTTCCTGGGAATCTAAATCCGTTACCTTTGACTTCTTGATACTAATACATAGAATCCCATAATTTATATAGAAAATACCACAAGTCTTGACATTTTCCAATGAAAACTCAGTTTCTAATCACATATACAACCTTAAAATACCAAATTGTTATATGTAGAATCTTGAACACATTAGAACCATTCTCGAGAGTCATTCACTCTATTCAAACTAAAATTAGCCTGATCAAACGAACAGAACAACCCGTGCCTCATTAGCACTCTGACACCGCAGAATGTAACCTCATCCTAGAACAACCAAGCCACTTCCTGCTCTATGCACCGAGCATCCATTACCAACAACAACTCAAGACATTCCGTGATTCTCATACACCTATGAAGCATGACAGAACCTTTGTCAAAATTTTCCTTTACTCGAGACATCCTCGGTCTCAATATCCGTAAGCCATAACTGATTCACCAGTACGCCTCAAACTGGAACCAACATAGCACATAACCGTGCAATCAACTAAGCAATAGCAGACTCCCCCACTTGGCTCGAAGCCATAGATCAAAGCAAACACACAATAACTCATAACGCATATACTCTACTGCTGCCATAATACCATAGTGAGATTAAACTCAATTCTTTATAAGCTCGTGAACCACAAACCATCNATCAGGAAGTACCAATAACATTGATAACATAAGAATAAGAGAAGCAACATCAACATCAATCGTTCCATAAGAGGGGAAACAATGTAAGTACTGCTAGCTTCTAAGAGTAGAGTATCTTTGGAAGCTCGATCATTACGTTATGTACAATCGGAGTCGTGCAAAGGAAGGAAAGGGATAGCCTCACATACCTTGTATATACTGCCCCAATCTCAAGCTATGCAATTTTCACGACTCCTTAGTCTACAATAAGAGAAATGATACTATAGTTATCATTCAAGCGTCATAACTATTATGTATCGACCACAACCTATTTTACGATGAAACGGACAGCACCTCCCCTATATATATGACTTCACACAATTCCAAACAATCACCAAACAGCCCAAATGACATCAATAATAATCATATTGAGCCTCCCAAAACAGTCCACACACAACCTAATAACTTCATACATAAGACGACCACCGTAGTCGTGTCAAACGACCCGGAAATGTTACGACGAACGACCAGCCCACAACCGTACATCTATATGGTGTTTCTCCACACCCTTCCTCCTCCAAAAATCCACAATACAGTTGTAAAACACGCAGCCCAACAGCAGCACAAAGCAGTCCGCTACAAGTCAATAACTCGAACTCACGGCTTCCGATCACCGTCCCGTGAGTTCTTACATGTATAGAACGAATTACCATGAATTCACAGAAGAAAAAATGTATGAAAAAGAGCAGTAAAATTACCTTACTTGTTGGATAACTCAGCCCTTCCCTTGGTTCTTCAAACTCTAGGTTTTACCCCCAATTAGAACTTGAAAAAGAGGGAAAAATCGATTAGGGTTTGTGGATAATTTTTGGGAGGAAGTTTGCAGGGGTTTAGGTCTGGTTATTTGTGAAATATAATGAGGGATATATTGCAGGAGATAAGCTTTTTAATGGGCTCTTTGTCTGACCCGAAATTGCCACCAAGTAGGTGACCCACCTACTTGTCACCTAGCAGCTTGTGCAGTCTCGCAAAAATATCTATATCTCTCTACTCCGATGTCGTATTGATAAACGGTTTAATGAGTTGGAAACTAGACTCATAGATCTTTAATTTGGTGGGTAGATCACCCCGTAATTCCAAGTACATTGGGAGAAAAGCTTAATAACATTTGACCTAAAGTTTAAGTAAAACTATGAACCTAAGTTGCAACAACTCTTGTCGACTTTTGTTTCATAGCTCGTTTGACTTCAAGACTATGATACGGATATTTTATGATCCATATACCTTAAAATACGACCTCTTGAGAGTATTAAGCACCCCTAGGTTTACCCAAAATACGGCTGACAACATCCTTGATTCGTTTAACTTCTAATACTTGTTAACCACCCTTATACACCTTTGTATCATTTAAGACCAATAGGATTAACTTCTTATCATCTTAAAGATAATCTCTTCATGGATTTACGTCGACGACCTTATGGCATGAACAAACGTACGTGAATATGGGTTGTAACAATAACCAGGCCATCGGGCTCTCTCAATCATTATCCTCACAATCAAACTCTCGGTCTATCTCAGTTATCAACCTCCCAATCAGACCCTCGGTCTATCTCGGCCATCAACCTCATGATCACTCGGACCATCAGTAAAATAGGGAACTCAGCCCAAACAGTTTTCACATTTTTGTGAAATAAAGTGATAAAGCCAGATATAAACAATAAACAGGTAAAACATGACTGAGGATATGCTTTCAAAACAAATAGAGTGAGGAAAATTAGTAAAAGTGCCCCTAAGGGTCTCAGCAGGTCAGCACAAGGCCCCAAACATGGCATACAGCCCCAAACATGGCATCAATCTCTAGAACATGGGATATCATAAGATTTCAAATCAAATACGCGACTTATCAGTCGTACGGGACGGACCATGTCACAATCTCCAACGGTTCACAACTCCACGCTCGTCATCTAGCGTGTGCGTCACCTCAAAGTAACACAACAATGTGTAATCCGGGGTTTCAAACCCTCAGGACAGTATTTACAATCATTATTTACCTCGATCCGGTCAAACTCTAGCCCGCGATGCCTTTGCCCGCACGAATCGACCTCCGGATGCTCCAAATCTAGCCACAATCAGTACATAATCATTAAAATATGCTAAGGGGACAAAGCCCACTCGAAAATATCCAATTTACATCAATAATCCCGGAATTGCTCAAACCCGACCAGCGGGCCCACGTCTTGAAATTCAATAATTTTTACATCAACGGATTCCTTATCTCCCCACGAGTTCATACATACCAAGAACATCAAAATCCATCCACAAATGACCCTTCAAATCCCAAATGTTTGATCTCCAATTTCAAGCCCTAGCTCTTCAATTTTTTTGGCTTAATTCCGTGATAAATTAGGTGGAATTCACACAAGAATCGAGTATTGAGTATCTTACCTCCAAGCGATTCCCTTCGATTCCCTCTTCAAATCCTTCACAAAAGCTCCAAAAATTGCTCAAAAATGGAGAAAATAGACCAAAAGTCGCGGACAAGGGCTATAAAAACATTCTTTCCAGGCTTTAAAAGCCTTCTTCGCGAACGCGAGATGATCATCGCGAACGCGATGAACGAGAATCCAACCTTTCGCGAATGCGGAGCCTTCATCGCGATCGCGAAGGCCAATTCCTCAACTTCACTAGTTAACCCTTCGCGAACGCGAGGACCTACTCGCGAACGCGAAGGTCAATTTTCCTGAAATCCTTCAGCAGTTTTTCTGCAACTTTTCAACACAAGAAATGGTCCGATAGACCATCCGAAACTCACCCGAGGCCCTCGGGACCTCAACTAAACATGCCAACATATCCCATAACCTTATTCAAACTTGTTCCAACCTTCGGAACACTCAAAACACCAAATTCTCATCGGATTCAAGCCTAAAAATTCCAAAACCTTCTAAATTACGCTTTTGATCAAAAACCCGACCAAACCACGTTCAAATGACCTGAAATTTTGCGCACACATCCCAAATGACACAACGGAACTACTGCAACTTCCGGAATTTCATTCCAACCTCTATATCAAAATCTCACTACCAACCGGAGAACGCGGAAATCTCAATTTCGCCAATTCAAGCCTAAACCTTCCACAGACCTCCAAAATGCATTCCGATTACGCTCCTAAGTCCAAATCACCTAACGGAGCTAACCAAACCATAAAAATTCCAATCCAAGATCATATACAAACAAGTCAAATTTTGGTCAAACCTTTCAAATTTAAGTTTTAAACTGAGAACTGATCTTCCAAATTCATTTTGATTAATCTGAAACCAAGACCAATGATTAACATAAGGCATAATACACCATACGGGGAAAATCATGCCCGAGAGCTGACGATCAAAATGCAAAAGCTCAAAACAACCGGTCGGGTCGCTACAGGCTCATCTGAGGCTCCAAGACTTTAAGTCTATTTCTGAATATAATTCTGCGATGTTCAGAATTACTTCTAAATTGAAACTCTATGGAGATACTATCACTGACTATGATATGCTTGAAAAAACGTTTACAACGTTTCATGCCTCCAATATGGTCCTGCAGCAGCAGTACAGAGAGAAAGGTTTCAAGAAGTACTCTGAGTTGATATCTCTTTTCCTTGTGGCTGAATGAAACAATGACTTGCTCATGAGAAATCACGAAAATCGACCCACTAGGTCTACACCATTGCCTGAAGTGGATGAGGTGTATTCACATTATGCTAAGTGTGGAAAAGGCTATGGCCCTATTCGTGGTCGTGGTCGTGGCCGTGGCCGTAGACAAGGAAGAAATTTTAATGGTGTTAATCACCCCCCCAAAGAAAAATAACCACCAAAATTGGAAAAGGAAAGATGAGAAGCCAAAGGCAAATGGTTCAGAAACTGAATGTTATCGTTGCGGTGAAAAAGGACATTGGGCAAATATTTATCGTACACCAAGACATTTGGTTGAGCTTTATCAAGCATCTCTAAAGAATAAAGGCCCTGAAGCTAATTTTGTCTATCACAATGAATTTGACATCACCCACTTAGATGTGATAGACTTCTTTGAGTGCCCTGATGGAAAAATAGACCACTTGATCGGTGATGGATCTATGGCTAAAGAAGATTGAGTAGTTTGATTTTATTTTATTTTGCTTATTCGTATTAGTTAGTGAATAAACATCATGTAATTATCGTAGTTCACATGAGTAGTAGTTTTAATTAGTATGTCGAATTAGTATAATCTGTGATTGAATAAAGTTTGAGAATGGTAAAAATTTATAGTCAATATTAGTTGTAATTTATGTTAGGAGTTGAGAATCGTGAAAAAAAAAAGGACGAAAACTTGCAAACGAAAAGGTGTCTTACAAACTAGCGTGAAACTATTTGCTAAAGCTTTTAAATCAACCGACACTAAAATAGAATAGTTGTTTTCTAATTAAGTTGTTCAACCAAAGATTGTGTCTTATGGAAAATTATCATCAGACTTATTGAATAAGTCATTATTGAGTTATTGACATCACTTTGTCTCTTTTCCTTTATCTCTGGAAATACCAATATTTAATCGTATATTTCTTTTGTATGTCAAACCATGGGAAGCAAATATGGATATCTCATAAAACAAACTTAGATCAAAGTTCAATTGTAAAAATATCTATTTAATTGATTCATGTACGACACATACAATATTCAAAGAGAAGAAATATTTCTCTCATTTTAAGTATGTGTAAGGCAGATGTTACTACAATTTCTGGTAGTAGTAATTGAATTGAAGGCTCTGGAAGAGCTGCTATAACTCTACCCAAGGGAACAATACTTATCATAGATAATGTAATGTTTTCCTCCAAGTCCAAAAGGAACTTGTTGAGTTTTAAAGATATCCGCCGAAATGGATATCATATTGATACAATAGATGAGAATAATTTTGAATATCTCATCATTACCAAGAATGTCTCTGGCCAGAAAAGGGTAATTGAGAAATTCCCGTCTTTATCTTGTGGCATGTATTGGACAAGTATTAGTGCAATTGAAGCACATTCTATTGTAAACCAAAAGGTTACTGATTCCAATATTTTTGTACGTTGGCATGATTGATTGGGACACCCTGGATCAATTATGATGAGACGGACTATAGAAAACTCAAATGGCATCCATTAAAGAATTTAAAGATTCTTTTAAATAATGAATTTTCTTGCACTTCTTGTTATCAAGGCAAGTTAATTATTAGACCATCACCAACAAAGGTTGGAGTTGCTGTCTTGAGCCGAGGGTCTCCTGGAAACAGCCTCCCTGCCCCTCAGGGTAGGGGTAAGGTATGCGTACATATTACCCTCCCCAGACTCCACTTGTGGGACTATACTGTGTTGTTGTTGTTGCACCAACAAAGGTTGGGAGTGAGTCCCCTGCATTTTTGGAACGTATACAAGGGGACATTTGTGGACCTATTCACCCATCTAGTGGGTCGTTTAGATATTTTATGGTCTTAATAGATGCATCTTCTAGACGGTCTCATGTGTGCCTATTGTCATCTCGCAACCTCGCGTTTGCAAAATTAAGGGCACAAATAATTTGATTACGGGCGCAATTCCCCGATAACCCAATTAAGTCTATTAGACTTGAAAATGCTGCTGAGTTTTTATCCCAAGCATTTAATGATTATTGCATATCAATTGGGATAAAAGTGAAACATTCTGTACCTCATTTTCACACTCAAAATGGCCCTGCAGAGTCATTTAATTAAACATCTGTAATTGATAGCAAGACCGTTACTCATGAAAATGAGGCTGCCCACTTCTGTTTGGGATCACGCCATTTTGCATGCATCAATGTTAGTTCGTCTCAAACCGACAAATTATCATAAACATTCCCCGTTGCAATAAATTTTGGATCATGAACCTAATATATCCCATTTAAGAATTTTTTTATGCGCAGTATATATGCCTGTAGCACCGCCATATCGCACCAAAATGGGTCCCCAAAGAAGGTTAGGAATATACGTTGGGTTTGAATCGCCTTCCATTATTCGCTACCTCGAAACATTAACAGGGGATTTGTTTACTGCACGATTTGCAGACTGTCGATTCGATGAGACACTTTTCCCAAAATTAAGGGGAGAAATTGGTAAAACCAAACGGGAAATGAAAAAATCCATCATTATCTCATCTTGATCCAAGTGCCTCTATTTATGAAAAAGAGGTGCAAAAGATTATCCATTTACAGAGAATAACAAATCAAATGTCAGACGCATTTACGGATCTAAAAAGGACAACACAATCACATATCCAGCAGAGAATGTTCCAATCCATATTGATGTCCCTATTGGACAATCTTCTAGTGTCATAGCTAATGAGTCTAAAGCACGCCTAAAACGTAGCAGACCATTAGGTTCTAAGGTGTCACGACCCAAACCGATGGGCCGCGGTGGGTGCC
The DNA here is from genome assembly GCF_001879085.1 of Nicotiana attenuata. Classification (NCBI taxonomy): domain Eukaryota; kingdom Viridiplantae; phylum Streptophyta; class Magnoliopsida; order Solanales; family Solanaceae; genus Nicotiana; species Nicotiana attenuata. Next base: position 296,820 of record NW_017671251.1, on the reverse strand, counting down.
TGAGTCCTACCTGTCAAACACCCCTAAGCATGCGTCTAAGATATGAACCTGATTAACATCTGCTGAATTACGAAAATAAGATACAAGAAGGAAACCTGCCTTCAAGGCATATGTACATATACAGGCAGAATACAGTGGGCGAGCCGGCAAGGCTGCTATAGACAACTATACATCCAATACTGGAAGCCGACAAGGCCACATACAACCCAACTAGACATACTGTCTACAGACCTCTAAATAGAAACATAGTTTTACAAAGACGGGACTGATCCACGTCATACCCATATACATACATACATATATATATATATATATATATATATATATATATATATATACACAAACGTGTTGTACCAAAATCAAAGCAGCTCCGGATCAAGTGGAGCACGCCAACTCTCGCTGATCAGGGATCCTAAGAAGGGGGACCGTTAGCTTGCCTACCTGCATCTGCGGGCATGAAATGCAGGTCCCGTGAAATAGGGCGTCAGTACGAAAAATGTACTGAGTATGTAAGGCATGAAAATTAGTACGTAAAAGACATAGATGAAACATGGAATAAGGAAACACATCATTAAATCTGAATAACTTTGTAAATTCTAAAACTTTTATAATGTCATGCACATGCGTATAAATGTCGTGCCATGCATAGTATGGGTGTACATAATATCATCAAGCCACTGAGGGCATCCCATCATATCGTCTCGGCCACTGTGGGCAACATCATCAACATATACCAGCTGATCAGGTGGTAGTGTGTATATAACGCCGTAACCTTTTCCCATATCCCATATACATATATTTACATATATACGCGTATATAACGCCATCTGGTCATGGGTCAATGCACATGTATAAATGGGTGAAATGCATGAAAAATACGTAGTAAACTCAATATTCCTTCCGGATAAACTTTTTTAACTGCATATTATTCTGAGACCATGAACAGAAGATAATAATAATAATAATTCTCATGGGGAATCAAAAATATTGACACCCCTAGTATTTCTATGAATAGAGTAATTTATGGAAACAGTACGCTTGCTCGTTTCTTCTGTATAATTCGAACCATGCCAAAAAAAAGAAGGGATGGCCTTAACATACCTGCTCCTGGAATTATTTAAATGGAATGAAGCTTCTGCTTCTGTAAAATATGTTGAACCAAATCTGCTTGAATCCCTTGAAATTTTGAAACGAAATTGTGGTTGCTTCTTTGAAATTTCAATCGGAATTTTGGTTAAGGATTTGGACGAAATGGTTTCTGTTTCAACGTTCTTGGTTTCAAACCAAAAACAGATTATTGTTTTGAAATCAAATGCTTCTGCTTCGACGTCCTTAGCTTTAAGCCAAAGGCAGATTGCGGTTTAAAGCCTTTACAAGGAATTCCTACACTATCTCATGGATAAGATTTACAAATCTTATCAAGACTTAACTTAAGTCATGATTTGGTTATTACATAGTAGCCATCTGGCAAAGTAACCAAGAGTCATCTTTTGCCATTGTGGCTTTATGCCACGTGGAAGGGTGGGTGAAGATTATTAATCTTTGCCCACTTATTAGTTAACTGGGTAATATTTCGTTATCCGGTAATTAATTAATTACCCACATAATTTAAAAAATTATCCCAAATTACTTAAAAATTTTATTTATTTTTAATATATATATATATATATATATATATATGTATATACTTTTTATATTATACGACCGTGGTCATATGGTACCTTGCATGGTACTAGTTCATAATTATCGGGTATTATCGCTCGATCCGTATTTTATTCCAAATTGGCCACTTTCAACGAAACTCGTTTTCTTTAATCTGTGTTCCCCTTTATCCTTCATAACACTTATTTTATCGCTTGTTATAAATAGCGTAAGTACGTTAACGTCAAGATGATCTCATCCCCAAGTCTATGTCGGTTAACTGAAAACGAAATTTTAACGTACGAAAACGCGAGATATAACATCTCCCCCCCCCCCCTAGAAACATTCGTCCTCGAATGTTCAACTCCCCTGTGATCTATATAACTTTGGCAAGGTCGCCTCTGTAACAACACCACTACAAACTCTCCCCGTAGAAGCTTATTAACCCAACGACACACAGGACCATAATTATGAATAACGACAATGGTCTCTCATGACAAACGACAATAACTAACACAAGAATTTATACATGTACCTTATGGTTATGGTGTTTCAGTCGGACCCTTCTCTGGAGGAGAAAATAAGTAGGGATATCTAGACTTCATGTTTTCCTTGGCCTCCCAAATCATTTCTTCCACATTGTTGTTCCTCCAATGTACTTTCACGGAGGCTACCTCCTTATTACGCAGCTTGCGGATTTGTCGGTCTAAGATGGCAACCGGAACTTCCTCGTATGATAAGTCTTCTGTAATCTGTACATCATTCGTGGGCACCACTCGGGTAGGATCGCCAATGCACTTCCGTAACATAGATACATGAAAAACCGGATGGACAAACTCTAGTTCCGAGGGCAATTCTAACTCATAAGTTACTTGGCCCACTATCCGAATGATCCTATAAGGCCCAATATACCGTGGGCTAAGTTTACCTTTCTTGTCAAACCTCATCGCACCCTTCATAGGTGACACCTTTGAGAATACCCACTCATCAACCCCGAACTCTAAATGCGTCGTCGCACGTCAGAATATGACTTCTGATGACTCTGAGCTATCAATAGTCGATCCCGGATAAGCTTTACTTTTTCTAGAGCTTGCTGAACCAGGTCTGGCCCATGTAATCTATATTCTCCAACATCAAACCACCCTATAGGAGACCTACACTTCCGTCCGTAAAGAGCTTCGTATGGAGCCGTCTGAGTACTGGAATGGTAACTATTATTATATGTGAACTCAATAAGTAGCAGATGATCATCCTAGCTACCTTTGAAGTCTATTACACAAGCTCGTAACATATCCTCCAGTGTCTGAATAGTACGCTCATCCTGTTCGTCTGTCTGAGGATGAAATGTTGTACTAAGACTTACTTGAGTCCCCAATCCTTTTTGGAAGGACCTCCAGAAGTTAGCTATAAATTGAGCTCCTCTATCCGAGATAATAGATACAGGGACACCATGCAATCGTATTATTTCCTTAATATAAAGCCTTGCATAATCCTCTGAGGAATATGTAGATCTAACGGGCAGAAAGTGGGCTGACTTTGTAAGCCTATCAACAATCACCCATATCGAATCGAACTTACGCTGGGTACGAGGTAAGCCTATGATGAAATCCATATTGATTACTTCCCATTTCCAAGTCGGAATCTCCATAACCTGGAATAATCCACCGGGTTTTTTGATGCTCAATCTTAACCTGCTGACAGTTAGGACACTGAGCAACAAATTCTGCTATATCCTATTTCATTCCCTCCCACCAATATACCTCCCTGATATCATGATACATCTTTGTCGCTCCTGGATCGATAGAATAACGAGAATAGTGAGTTTCTCTCATAACCCGCCGACGCAGCCCTGCAAGAACACATAATCGTCGTTGATGTCTGAGGACCCCATCTTCTGTAATTTCAAACGGCATCTTCTCCTTCTGAAGGGTGGTATCCCTATAATGAACTAGCACAGGATCCTCGTACTGGCGTTCCTTTACTTCAGTTACTAAAGAGGATGTTGCCGTATCCTGAATACATGAGTCCAGTAACCGAACTCCGAGACTAGCTAACTGATGAACCTCATGGGCTATTCTCCTCTTTTCTGGCTGTAAATATAATAGGCTACCCATAGATCTACGGCTGAGGGCGTCACTACTACGTTCGCGTTCCCCGGACGGCATAAAACATCAACGTCATAATCTTTAAGTACTCCAACCATCTTCTTTAACGTAAATTCAATTCCTTTTACTTGAAGATATACTCGAGGCTCTTATGATCCGCGTACATATCAACACGAATGTCGTACAAGTAGTGCCTCCACATCTTTAGTGCATGACTCACCAAGGATAACTCTAAATCGTGGGTCGGGTAGTTCTTCTCGAGCTTTCTTAGTTGTCTAGAAGCATAAGCTACAACCTTACCATGATGCATCAGCATATGACCCAATTCAACGCCTGAAGCGTCACATAGATAACATAATGATCGGTCCCTTCTGGGAGTGGTAGAACCGGTGCTTAAGTTAATCTGTCTTTCCATGCCTGGAAACTCCGTTCGCAAGCATTGGTCCATTGAAACTTAGTTCCCTTCTGAGTTAACTTACATGGGTATTCTAATCTTTCACAATTCATGAAATTCCCCTCTTCGAAGGCCCAAACTTCATCCTTTATTTATCACAACTACGCCTTTACTCCACTACCAGGGCAGTATTTCATCTATTCCAAATGTTACTAGTCTTAGACTCCTTTGAGTTCATTCAGGCTATACTGAGCCTTCTATAACTTAGAGAAACCATCAGCTCTCTTATGAGCTTAACCCCAAGGACTTATCCATTCTCGTCACATTTTCACTCATCTTTTCTTACCCTTCCTCGTGTCTTCCTAAAACCTTGTCGCTCTACCATACTTTAGCTTGCGACCTACACATATCTATTTATACTTATTCATAACCTTCCTTCAACTTACTTGCACCATAGATTTCCTTATGTTATTCTGGATCATCAAGCGAGACATCACATACCATTTTGGTCAAATGTGCTAAAAGAGAAGAAAATTCTGTTACAAGTTTCCTGTAATAACCTGCCAAACGGAGAAGCTACGAACCCCCGTCGGGGTTGTGGGTCTAGGCCAAGTCTTTACGGCCTCAATCTTTTGTGTATCCATCCGGATGCCTTCACCCGAAATGGCATGCCCAAGGAAAGTTACAGAGCTCCACCAGAATTCACATTTAGAGAATTTTGCATACAACTTCCCTTTTTTGTAGAACTCTGAGCACCGTATGCAATTGATCTGCATGCTCAGCCTCTGAACGAGAATATACCAATATATATCATCGATAAATACCATTACGATGATAAAAAAAAGGGCCTGAACACACGGTTCATCAACTCCATGAATACTGCTCGGCATAAAACGAAACTCAAAGTGCCCGTATTTGGTCCTGAATGCTGTCTTTGGAATATCTTCCTCCTTAACCCTTACTTGATGGTACCCGGACCTCAAGTCCATCTGTGAAAAACACTTGTCACCTTGCTACTGATCAAGTAAATCATTAATCCTCGGAGCGGGTACTTATTCTTGATCATCACCTTATTCAACTGTCTATAATCAATACATATCCGTAAGGAACCGTCTTTCTTCCTCACAATTAACTTAAGTGCTCCCATGGTGATGTACTAGGTTTGATAAAGCCTTTTTCAAGCATATCCTTTAGTTGTTCCTTCAACTCTTTTAGTTCTGCGGGGGACATTCGATAGGGAGGAATAGATATTGGATGTGTATATGGTAGTAGGTCAATGGCAAACTCAATTTCTCGCTCTGGCAGAAGACCCGGAAGTTCATCGGAAAACTCATTAACCACTGGGATGGACTGAATGGTTGGTAACTCTACTCCCACATCCTAAACCCGAACTAAGTGATAAATATAGTCCTTTCTGATCATCTTCCTTTCCTTGAGATAGGAGATAAATTTACCTCTCAGCGATGCCGTATTACCTTTCCATTCTAAAACAGGCTCTCCTAGGAACTGAAATCGAACCACCTTTGTTCTTCAATCAACGTTAACATAACAAAAAGCCAACCAATCCATACCCATTATAACATCAATTCTACCCAACCAAGCGCCACGTACCTTATACTTATTTATTATCAAACTTATCACGGGCCATTTCGGGCCACATCCATATATATAGGTAACAATATTAAAACATAATTTGCATAACTAATTTATAAAAAGGTTTATATACATAGAGCTCGACTAGGCCGTAGGCATGTCATACCCAAAACTATATACAAGATAATGTCTGCCAAACCTCTAAGTAGGCATAACCGCAATATATACAAGTCTGGACGGGGCTTTCTACGTCCTCATAAAACAACCTAACATATTTAGAACCCTGACTTGGTAATATTCCAAGAAGAGATGGAACTCACCAACCAAAAACTGACACTTGGAGGAAGCCTACAATAGAGGGTCCTTGCCTCGTCCTATCCTCGATCAGACACGCTTCGAAGCGAAACCTTTATATCCTTATCGGTTACCTTCCTCCTCTTGGCCCGACTACTATCCTCTTCCTCTGCATATCCCATAACATACACTGGCGAACCTTGATTGACGGACTCCCAAGACTGTGGACTATTTGGAACCTCAGAAGAGCTGGTGTCCGCAAGTGCCTTGACATAGTTTTGAGCCTAAGGGAAACTCGGCTGTGCCAATCCATGCACTACTCCCCTCATACCCTGATCAACGGGCTGTGATATTGAAACTAAGGTCCTTGGCGAGGTCGGAACTCCTCTCACCCCATCTGCTGCCAGAGTGGTCGAAACAGCTCTAACGGATGACTCATATGGACCCTCGGATGGATCCTCCTCAATAGAAACAATGATCTTTGATGGGTCTGACTCCATAGTATAACTTATATCTCTTTCTAACACCTTCGTAGCCTTCTGACCCGTGCTAGCGGCTTGCGCCTGTCGTCTAGTAGTAACTGGCATCGCTAAAAACATAAATAAGATAAAGATTAGGAGTGGATACTTAAGACTCAGTTCTATCGCACAATCTGGATTAGAAAGAAAGGTAACCATCCTAAATATCCGGTAGCCTCCTATCAATAAGTGTGGTGCACAACACACCCATAAACAAGACTCTACTAGACACGGTCTGTAGACAACCCTAGGACAGAACTGCTCTGATATCACTTTTATCACGACCCAAACCGATGGGCCACGACAGGTGCCTGAGTCCTACCTGTCAAACACCCTTAAGCATGCGTCTAAGATATGAACCTGAATAACATCTGCTAAATTACGAAAATAACATACAAGAAGGAAACCTGCCTTCAAGGCATATGTACATATACAGGCAGAATACAGTGAGCGAGCCGGCAAAGCTGCTATAGACAACTATACATCCAAAATTGAAAGCCGACAAGGCCACATACAACCCAACTAGACATACTGTCTACAGACCTCTAGATAGAAACATAGTTGTACAAAGACGGGACTGAGCCACGTCATACCCATATACATATACATATATATATATATATATATATATATATATATATATATATATATATATACAAACGTGTCGTACCAAAATCAAAGCAGCTCCGAATCAAGTGGCCGGGCACGCCAACTCTCGCTGATCAGGGATCCTAAGAAGGGGGACCGTTAGCTTGCCTACCTGCAACTGCGGGCATGAAACGCAGGCCCCGTGAAATAGGGCGTCAGTACGAAAAATGTACTGAGTATGTAAGGCATGAAAATTAGTACGTAAAAGACATAGATGAAACACGGAATAGGGAAACACATCTTTAAATCTGAATAACTTTGTAAATTCTAAAACGTTTATAATGTCATGCACATGCGTATAAATGTCGTGCCATGCATAGTTATGGGTGTACATAATATCATCAAGCCACTGAGGGCATCCCATCATATCGTCTCGGCCACTGTGGGCAACATCATCAACATATACCAGCTGATCAGGTGGTAGTGCGTATATAACGCCTTAACCTTTTCTCATATCCCATATACATATATTTACATATATACGCGTCTATAACGCCATCTGGTCATGGGTCAATGCACATGTATAAATGGGTGAAATGCATGAAAAATACGTAGTAAACTCAATATTCCTTCCGGATAAACTTTTTCAATTGCGTATTATTCTGAGACCCATGAACAGAAGATAATAATAATAATTCTCATGGGGAATCAAAAATATAGATACCCCTAGTATTTCTATGAATAGAGTAATTTATGGAAACTGTACGTTTGCTCGTTTCTTCTGTATAATTCGGACCATGCCAAAAGAAAGAAGGGATAAACTTAACATACCTGCTCCTGGAATTATTTGAACGGAATGAAGCTTCTACTTCTGTGAAATATGTTGAACGAAATTCTTCTTGAATCCCTTGAAATTTTGAAACGAAATCGTGGTTGCTTCTTTGAAATTTCAATCGGAATTTTGGTTAAGGATTTGGACGAAATGGTTTCTGTTTCAACGTTCTTGGTTTCAAACCAAAAACAGATTATTGTTTTGAAATCAAATGCTTCTGCTTCGACGTCCTTAGCTTTAAGCCAAAGGCAGATTGCGGTTTAAAGCCTTTACAAGGAATTCCTACACTATCTCATGGATAAGATTTACAAATCTTATCAAGACTTAACTTAAGTCATGATTTGGTTATTACATAGTAGCCACCAAGAGTCATCTTTTTCCATTGTGGCTTTATGCCACGTGGAAGGGTGGGCGAAGATTATTAATCTTTACCCACTTATTAGTTAACTGGGTAATGTTCCGTTCGGTATTTAAGCAATTGTCCGCATAATTTAAAAAATTATCCCAAATTACTTAAAAATTCTATTTATTTATATATATATATATATATATATATATATATATATATACACTTTATATATTATACTACCGTGGTCATATGGTACCTTGCATGGTACTAGTTCATAATTATCAGGAATTATCGGTCGACCCGTATTTTATTCCAAAATGGCCACTTTCAACGAAACTCGTTTTCTTTAATCCGTGTTCCCCTTTATCCTTCATAACACTTATTTTATCGCTTGTTATTAATAGCGTAAGTACATTAACGTCAAGATGATCTCATCTCCGAGTCTACGTCGGTCAACTAAAAACGAAATTTTAACGTACGAAAACGCGATATGTAACATAAGGATCGAAATCCTAGAAAAAAGAAAACAAATGATCAAGATGACACTATGAAAGAATCTCATAAAGAAATCCACGATTTAACCAATCCTGAGATTCATGAGAAAATCACTGAGCCAGAGACTCAAGAAAATAAGAAACTATCAATAAATCCAATCGATATTGAGACAAATTTGAATCGATTGGATATAGTGGTGGATTTTATGTCTTTGCATATAATGTTGCATCTAGCATTATGCAAGATAATGAGGATCTTGAACCTCAATATGTTGGAGAATGTTGACAAAGACGTGATTGGCCAAAATGGCAAGAAGCAATCCAATCAGAGTTGAATTCACTTGCAAAAAGTGAAGTTTTTGGGTCTGTAGTCCAAACACCTAGTGGTGTTAAGCCTGTTGGCTATAAATGGGCCTTTGTATGCAAGGGGAATGAGAAAAATGAGGTACAGAGATATAAGGCATGCCTTGTTGCACAAGGATTTTCACAACGGCCTGGTGTCGATTATGAAGAGACATGTTCACCCATTATGGCTCACTTGATAATGAGATATACATGAAAATTATCAATGGATTTAAAATGCCTAACGCACATAATTCAAAGTCTCGGGAAATGTTTTAAACCAAATTGCAAAGATCTTTGTATGATCTAAAGCAATTAGGACGAATGTTGTATAATCGTCTTAGTGAGTATTTATTAAAGGAAGGTTATATAAATGATACCATTTGTCCATGTGTTTTTATAAAGAAACAACAACGGAATTTGTTGTACTTGCTGTATATGTTGATGACATAAACCTTATTGGAACTCCTATAGAACTCCAAAAGGCAATTGATTATTTAAAGAAGGAATTCAAGATGAAAGATCTCGGAAAGACAAAATTATGTCTTGGTTTGCAAATTGAACATTTGGCAAACAGAATTTTTGTTCATCAATCTGCCTACATAGAAAAGGTATTGAAACGGTTTTACATGGATGGAGCACATCCATCAAGTACTCCGATGGTTGTTCGATCACTTGATGTGAATTAGGATCCATTCCGACCTCAAGAAGAGAATGGAGAGCTACTTGGTCCTGAAGTACCATATCTTAGTGTAATTGGTGCACTAATGTATCTTGCTAAAACTACAAGGCCTAACATAACTTTTTTAGTTAATATCTTAGCAAGATATAACTCTGCTCCCACAAGGAGACATTGTAATGGAATCAAACACATATTGCGGTATCTAAAAGGGACTACCGACATGGGCTTATTTTATGACAATAATTGCAGTCCCGATATTGTTGGTTATGCTGATGCTTGGTATTTATTTGACCCACACAAGGCTCGATCTCAAACAGGTTATGTGTTTACCTATTGGAGGAACTACCATATCTTGGCGATCGACTAAGCAATCAATTGTGGCTACTTCATCTAATCATGCTGAGATAATTGCTATTCATGAAGCAAGTCGAGAATGTGTGTGGTTGTGTAACACCTCGTAAATTCGGCTTAGGTGTGAATGTGTTAAATGAGTGGTAAGGGTATATTTTGAACATGTGAAGTCCCATCGGGACGATTATGGGTAAAATAGTTGTTTCAAAATCAAGATGGAAAGTGAGGTGCATAAGATTTGACAAAATCAACTAAGTTTGTAGAAGGTCTGTCTTCTAGCAGGTTTTAGTGAAAATGTGTAAGGAATTTGGGAAAATACAAAGCATGAAAATTGTAGGCCTTTAAAATATCTTTCCAACGATATATTATGAAGCCTGAACGGATCTTTGTGCAAAATGTTATGCGCGTTTCTCAGAACAGTATGCGATATGCGCGCCCGGTAGCGCGCCCATAGTGCGACCGCGCTAATTTTGAGGCAGTGTTACTTCCGTTTAGCACGGTCAGTAGCGCGGGCAGGTCTCCAGGTGCACGGACGCGCTCGTGGGGGGTCGTTTTAAAGCTATATTTCGTCCTCCACAGCCCCAAAATATAAAAACTTGCTCTAGAAAGGGGAACCCTCAAAAACCTAACTCCTTAAGAGTCCTTCCACCACCCAAGGTAAGTTCTAATGGTGATTCTAAGTTAATTTCATTTTTCCAACATCTTATTAATATGGTAAACCCTCCATATCATTAGATATTCGATTGGAACATCATTGTTGAGAGACGGAAGCCTAGAACTCGAATTCAAAGGGTTTGAACTTCAAAAAGGTAATGTCTTCACCCTCTAATTGATTCTAGCTTTGGTTTAATGATTATAAATCCTAGTTCATGAGATATGAGTTGTTGGGCTTGATAGAAAAGCATGAACGATTATAGGGTTGGGGTGTTGAGTGTTGATTATTTGTTAAGGGTGTTGTTTGCCTTATGGGTGATGAAGAATAATGTTGGTGTAATCATTTGAGACCTTAGAATTTATCTAGGAACAAGAGAATGGGTTGTTGGGTGTAGAGACACCACTAATAAGGACTATGAAGCTTTATTTTCACCAAGTGTTTGATAAAATGCTTAAGTGACTTGTATTGCTATAGATTAAAGTTGAAAGGATTGACAAACATTGTATTACGCTCAAGAGCAGGAAGTTAAGGTATGTAAAGCTAACTCTTTACGTTTGGGAATGTCTATGATTCTCCCTACGTCCCATTCATTATGATCATTACCAGTTTCCTCAGAAAGGAACTATGCCTTATTTCCCTGAACAGTAGTAGGACTTCTAGTCTCTAGATGGCATAGTCTCATAATCATTCGATATTCTATGAGTTTCAGTTATGACAAATCAACTTATTATGAATACTCATCTCAGTCTAATCCTATTCACTATTCCAGTATCATGTAACCCAGTATGGCTCATTATTTCAGTATCATGTAACCTAGTATGGCTCATTATTTCAGTATCATGTATTGTAATATGATTCTCAGTTCCTGATTTTATATTCTTGAATGTTGAACACCTGTATTTGGGCCTGAGGCCGCAGCTTATGCTTTATGCATATTTGGTCCTGAGGCCGTAGGTATGTATACGTATACTTGGGCCCGAGGCCGTAGTTGTGCACATATATATATACATATATATATTGGGCCTGAGGCCGCAGTTTAATATTCAGTTAAACAGGTTGTTCATCATTCAGAAGAGGGAGTATTCACATCCTTACTTCCTTGTTCAGTTATCAGTTTATCAGCTAGCAGTTCAGTTTCAGTTTCAGTATTTACAGTTCTTTTGTTCAGCTATTTTACATACCAGTACAATTCAAATGTACTGATGCCCCTTTTGCCCGGGGCCTGTATCTCGCGATGCAGGTAACGATTTACAGGTTGACGATTCATCTTGCTAGGACATCTCGTATCAGCTATTGGTGAGCCCCAGTCTTTCGGGGCCTTATCTCTCTTTTGTTTTAGTCATTATAGTATTTCAGTTAATAAGGTATACCGGGGACCTTGTCCTGGTAAACAGTTGGCGTTTTTAGTATTCTTTAGAGGCTTCGTAGACTATAACGCAGTCAGTCAGATATTAGCAGGCTTTCATGTGTTAGCCTTGTCGACTACTTGTTTATACTTGCAGACCTTTCAGTATTTTTCGCATCTATGATATTTCAGTCAGACTTTTTAGCAGATTATCATGTTTTACATTTACCTCTAGCTCATAGTTATACCACATGTTGATCCAGCCATTTAGTTGGTTCGCTTGGCCACATGCAGTCAGGCACCGAGTGCCGTGTTACACCCAGGCCATGGTTCGGGGCGTGACAAAGCTTGGTATCAGAGCCCTAGGTTCAAGAGTCCTAGGGAGTCTATGAAGCCGTGTCCAGTGGGGTCTCTTTTATGTGTGTGTGCGTGCCACACATGTAAATAGTTGACCGCCAAGACATCTAGGATTGTTCCATTTCTTTCGTACTCTAGATCGTGCAGTTAGAGCTATGCTTTCAGGAATCTTTCTAACCCGTGCAAATTGCGTATTTCAGAAAAATGCCTGCAAAAAGAAAGTACACCAGGAGGGCCTCAGCTACTAGCCAGGGGGCCACAGCTAATGCTGCTCAGGAGGAGGACACTCCGGCCCAGGGGGTTGCACCGGGTTCAGTGCCCAGTGCTTCAGACATGGATGTCAGGGGAGCTATCCAGTTGCTCACCCAGATTGTTGCTACTCAGGCTCAAAGGGAGGGAACAAGTGATGTTCATGAGACGGGTAGTTCCAGGTCTAGGGAATTCCTCAACATGAAACCTCCCGTCTTCACAAGGTCCAAAAAAGATGAGGATCCGCAAAACTTCATTGATGAGGTTCAGAAGATATTTCGAGTGATGCATGCTACAGACACTAAGGCAGCAGAGCTTGCTGCGTATCAGCTTAAGGATGTTGCCAACACTTGGTATGAAACATGGGAAGAGTCCCGAGGGGAGGATGCGGATCCTGCAACTTGGAAGGAGTTTGCAGATGCATTCCTTGAGCACTTTCTACCCATTGAAGTCTTGGAAGCTAAGGCTTTGGAGTTTGAAAGACTCAGACAGAATGATATGAGTGTGAATGAGTACTACCTCAAGTTCGTCTCTCTGGCCAAGTATGCTCCGGAAATGGTACGTGATATGAGGGCCAGAGTTAGGCGGTTTATGTTGGGGCTTTCAGATGATTTGTTTGCTGATGCTAATATAGTTGCTCAGAATAATGACATGACTATCACTAAGATGGTTGCCTTTGTTCAAGGGAACGAAGACAGGTTGAAGGAAGAAGAGCAGCTACGGAGAGAGAAGGAGAGGGAATTCAGCAAGAGAGCTAAGTCTGCAGGAAATTTCAACCATGGGGGATCTCAAGCAGGAGGCAATCGCCAGTTCTTCAGGAAATCAAAATCAAGACCCGCTCCATCTTCAGCTAGTGCACCGGTTCAGAGGTCCAAGTTTAACAAGAAAAACCAGAATTTCAGAACAGCGGACTCACAGTCACAGGCTAATGTAGGCTATAGAGTCCCTGGTTACCCTATTTGCAACACGTGAGGTAAGAGGCACCCAGGGTTGTCGTTTGGGCACAAATGGTTGCTTTGGGTGCGGTCAGCAAGGCCACTTCTTGAGGGATTGTCCATCTGCAAAGCAGAACAACGGAGGCAATGTAGCTCAGTCCACAAATTCAGCAGCCCATCATAACTCTCAGGCTCAGCAAGGGCGTGGTGCAGCAAAGTCTAATAATGCAGGCGGTGGTCGAAACCGCTTGTATGCACTGGCAGACCGTCAGGATACAGAGGCTCGTGGAGATGTTGTCACAGGTATGCTAACAATATTCACTTTTGATGTCTATGCTCTTATAGATCCGGGGTCCACCCTATCTTATGTAACCCCATATATTTCAAAAAAATTTGGGATAGAACCATAAAAGTTGTGTGAACCCTTTGAAGTGTCCACTCCAGTTGGAGAATCAGTTATAGCAAGGTGTATCTATAGGGGATGTCCATTCAAAGTGCATCATCGTCTTACTGCAGCAGACTTAGTAGAATTGGAGATGGTAGACTTCGATGTGATCATGGGCATGGATTGGTTAGAGTCCTGTTGTGACGACCCAAAGGGTCATCACCTGTATTCCTACTCCCTCTATACTTCTGAGGCCCTGGAAACCTCATTTGGGGTTGCCTCGAGTTGTGTGCGCAGTCCGGGCGCGTAGCCGGAAAAGTTTAAATATGAAATTTGTGAGAAAAATTGTTAAATCTTGGTATTTAATTGATTAAGTTTGACTTCGGTCAACGTTTTGGGCAAACGGACCCGGACCCGTGATTTGACGGTCCCAGAGGGTCCGTAGAAAAATATGGGACTTGGGTGTATGTCCGGAATCAAATTACGAGGTCCCAAGCCCGAGAAATGAATTTTTGTGTGAAATTGTTTTTTGGAAATAATTAAGGAAATTGAAAATGAAATTTGATTAAAAGACTGTGGTATCGGGCTCGTATTTTGGTTCCGACGCCCGGTACAAGTCTTATATACGGCTTAAGTACTTTCTATAAAGTTTGGTTGAATTTGGACGTCGTTTGACGTGTTTTGGACTATAAACTCTAAACTTGATGGTTTATGAAAAATTGGAAGGAAATCCTGGGTCTTGAGGCCTAATTTGATGATTATGATGTTGTTTGGGCGATTTGATCGCACGGATGAGTCCGTAGGATGTTTTTGAGGTTATATGTATGTTCGGTTTGGAGCCCCGAGGGCTCGGGTGAGTATGTGACTCCAGTCTCGGGGTAGAGATGTATGTTGGAATTTTCTGAAATTTTATTCAGTTATATAAATTTGAATCTTCCGCTAATGATTTTAATTCCGTCGCCTTTATTTAATGCCGTTAATTGTTAAAAAGGAACATGTGTTTAATGAATTTGTTAATTAAGTTGGCTTGCCTAGCTCCTATTAGTAGGCGCCATCACGACTCTCGAGGGTGGGAAATCCGGATCGTGACACCTGTTATGCCACAGTGGGTTGTAGAACCAAAATAGTAAGTTTTGAATTTCCTGGTGAACCAGTCTTAGAATGGAAGGGTGATGTAGTAACACCTAGGGGTAGGTTTATTTCCTATCTTAAAGCCAGAAGGATGATCTCCAAGGGATATATCTATCACCTGGTTCGAGTTAAGGATGCAGATGCTCAGATTCCCACTCTCCAATCGGTACCAATTGTAAATGAGTTTCCAGAAGTGTTTCCCGAAGATCTCCCTGGAGTCCCTCCCAATAGAGAGATTGACTTTGGAATTGATCTACTTCCAGGCACTAAGCCGATATCTATTCCGCCTTACAGAATGGCTCCAGCAGAGTTGAAAGAGCTAAAAGCCCAGTTGAAAGATCTTCTAGATAAGGGATTTATAAGGCCAAGTGTCTCACCTTGGGGCGCACCGGGCTTGTTTGTCCGAAAGAAGGATGGGTCTTTGCGTATGTGCATTGACTATCGTCAGTTGAATAAAGTCACCATCAAGAACAAGTACCCTCTTCCCAGAATAGATGATTTATTTGATCAACTTCAGGGTGCCCAGTGTTATTCCAAGATTGACCTCAGATCGGGATACCATCAGTTGAAGGTTAAGGAAGTTGATATTCCAAAAACAGCTTTTAGGACTCGATATGGGCATTTCGAATTTTTGGTAATGTCATTTGGTTTAACGAATGCACCAGCAGCTTTCATGGACCTGATGAATAGGGTCTTCAAGCCTTATCTTGATTTGTTTGTTATCGTGTTTATTGATGACATCTTGATTTATTCCCGTAGCGAGACTGACCATGCCGAACATTTCAGAATTGTGTTGCAGACACTGCAGGATCACAAGCTATATGCAAAATTTTCTAAGTGTGAATTCTGGTTGAAATCAGTAGCATTTTTGGGCCATGTCATCTCAGGGCAAGGCGTGAAGGTGGACTCTCAGAAAATAGAGGCAGTGAAAAATTGGCCTAGACCCACCTCAGTATCCGATATAAGAAGTTTCTTGGGTCTAGCAGGCTATTACAGGCGTTTCGTAGAGGGATTTTCTTCTATCTCATCCCCTTTGACTAGATTAACTCAGAAGAAAGTCAAGTTTCAATGGTCGGACGCGTGCGAGAAAAGTTTTGAGGAGTTAAAGAAAACGTTGACTTCAGCTCCAGTCCTGACACTACCGGAAGGAACCGAAGGGTTCGTTGTTTATTGTGATGCTTCAGGGGTTAGTCTTGGGTGTGTATTAATGCAGCACGGTAAAGTCATAGCCTACGCGTCGAGACAACTCAAGGCTCATGAGAAGAATTATCCGACTCATGATCTTGAATTAGCAGTTGTGGTGTTTGCGCTTAAGATCCGGCGCCATTATTTGTATGGGGTACATGTTGACATTTTTACAGATCACAAGAGCCTCCAGTACATCTTCAAGCAAAGAGAATTAAATCTACGTCAGAGAAGGTGGCTCGAATTACTTAAAGATTATGATGCTGATATCCTCTATCATCCGGGGAAATCAAATGTTGTAGCCGATGCTCTTAGTCGGCGTTCTATGGGCAGCTTAGCTCATGTTGAGGCAGACAAGCGAACTATGATGAAGACCGCTTAGCAAGTCTAGGAGTTCGACTTTTGGACTCCGAAGATGGTGGCGTTGTTCTCCAGAACAGGGCTGAATCCTCCTTAGTAGCTGAAGTGAAGAAAAAACGGTTCAGTGATCCCTACTTATTGCAGCTGAAGGAGGGAATTCACAAACACAAGACTATGGCTTTTGAACAAGGGAAAGATGATGGTACTTTGAGATACAGAGGCAGATATGTGTTGCAAACGTAGATGGGCTCAGAGAGAAGATTATGTCAGAAGCCCACAATTCCAGGTATTCTATTCACCCAGGTTCCACAAAGATGTATCACAATCTTAAGGAGGTTTATTGGTGGAACAATATGAAAAAGAATATAGCAGATTTCGTGGCTAAGTGTCCAAATTTCTAGCAGGTGAAAGTCGAACACCAGAGGCCTGGCGGTTTAACTCAGAATATAGAAATTCCAATTTGGAAAAGGGAGATGATAAACATGGACTTCATAACAGGTCTACCTCGCTCGTTCCGGTAGCATGATTCGATTTGGGTGATTGTAGACCGACTTACCAAGCCAGCTCACTTCTTGCCAGTAAAGACTACAGATTCGGCCGAGGATTATGCCAAGTTGTATATCAAAGAAATTGTCCGATTGCATGGGACTCCTTTGTCCATTATCTCAGATCGTGGTGCTCAGTTCACAGCAAAGTTTTGGAAATCCTTTCAGAAGAGATTGGGCACAAGGGTGAACCTCATCACCGCTTTTCATCCTCAGACAGATGGACAGGCGGAACACACCATTCAGACTCTGGAGGATATGTTGAGGGCGTGTGTTATTGATTTTAAAGGTAATTGGGATGATCATCTACCTCTCATTGAGTTTGCTTACAATAACAGCTATCACTCTAGTATCAAGATGGCACCGTACGAAGCTCTGTATGGGCGAAGGTGTAGATCACCAATTGGTTGGTTCGAAGTCGGAGAAGCGGAGTTGTTAGGACTCGATTTGGTCTATCAGGATATGGAGAAAGTCAACTTAATACAAAGGCATTTGAAGACGGCTCAAAGTCGCCAAAAGTCCTATTCGGACGTGCAGCATAGGGACTTAGAGTTCCAAGTTGATGATTGGGTGTTTCTGAAAGTATCGCCCATGAAAGGCGTTATGAGATTTGGGAAGAGGGGGAAACTTAGTCCCCGCTATATTGGTCCATATAGAATCCTGCGAAGGATCGGACATGTGGCTTATGAGCTAGAATTGCCACAAGAACTAGCTGCTGTACACCCAGTGTTTCATGTGTCCATGTTGAAGAAATTCATGGGGGACCCGTCACTTGTGGTTCCTACGGAGATTATAGGGGTTAAAGACAGCCTGTCTTATGAGGAAATTCCAGTGGCTATTCTTGATCGACAAATCCGCAAGCTCAGAACTAAGGAAATTGCTTCAGTAAAAGTGCTTTGGAGGAATCAAAAGGTTGAAGAGGCTACATGGGAAGCCGAAGAGGACATGAAGTCTAGATATCCCCATCTCTTTGAAGAGCAAACGGAAAATGTGGAAGGTAATTAACCTTTCCATTCAGGCCTTATATTATAATCTCCATGTCCTTCAGTATTTACTCAGCTTAGTACTCAATTATTACGTACTCATTCAGTTTGATACATATGTATTCATGATATTTCAATATTCACATATCACCATCACACCCGTTTAATGTCCATAGATAGTCGTAGTTGCAACCAGGACCATCATTCGAGGACGAATGATTCCAAGGGGGAGATAATGTAACACCTCGTAAATTCGGCTTAGGTGTGAATGTGTTAAATGAGTGGTAAGGGTATATTTTGAACATGTGAAGTCCCATTGGGATGATTATGGGTAAAATAGTTGTTTCAAAATCAAGATGGAAAATGAGGTGCATAAGATTTGACAAAATCAACTAAGTTTGCAGAAGATTTGTCTTCCAGCAGGTTTTAATGAAAATATGTAAGGAATTTAGGAAAACGCAAAGCACAAAAGTTGTAGGCCTTTGAAATAGCTTTCCAACGATATATTATGGAGCCCGAACGGATTTTTGTGCAAAAAGTTATGCGCATTTTACAGAAAAGTATGCGATATGCGCGCCCGGTAGTGCGCCCATAGCGCGACCGCGCTAATTTTGAGGCAGTGATACTGCCGTTTAGCGCGGTCAGTAGCGCGGGCAGGTATCCAGGTGCGCGGGCGCGCTCGTGGGGGGTCGTTTTAAAGCTATATTTCGTCCCCCACAGCCCCAAAACATAAAAACTTGCTCTAGAAAGGGGAACCCTCAAAAACCTAACTCCTTAAGGGTCCTTCCACCACCCAAGGTAAGTTCTAATGGTGATTCTAAGTTAATTTCATTTTTCCAACATCTTATTAACATGGGTAAACCCTCCATATCATTAGATATTCGATTGGAACATCATTGTTGAGAGACGGAAGCCTAGAACTCGAATTCAAAGGGTTTGAACTTCAAAAAGGTAATGTCTTCACCCTCTAATTGATTCTAGCATTGGTTTAATGATTATAAATCCTAGTTCATGAGATATGAGTTGTTGAGTTTGATAGAAAAGCATCACCGATTATAGGGTTGGGGTGTTGAGTGTTGATTATTGGTTAAGGGTGTTGTTTGC
Source organism: Nicotiana attenuata (assembly GCF_001879085.1). Classification (NCBI taxonomy): domain Eukaryota; kingdom Viridiplantae; phylum Streptophyta; class Magnoliopsida; order Solanales; family Solanaceae; genus Nicotiana; species Nicotiana attenuata. The sequence continues at coordinate 277,403 of NW_017671251.1, read as the reverse complement.
CTTATGGGTGATGAAGAATAATGTTGGTGTAATCATTTGAGACCTTAGAANTTATCTGGCCTATTTGGCCTATGTTCGTGATTCCAGTGCTGAGGTCCCTCCCATAGATTCTGTGCCTATTGTCCGGGAGTTTCCCGATGTTTTTCCTTCGGACCTGCCGGGTATGCCGCCCGATAGAGATATCAATTTCTGTATTGATTTGGCTCCAGGCACCCAGCCCATTTCTATTCCGCCATATCGTATGGCCCCGCCGGAGCTGAAGGAGTTAAAGGACCAATTGCAGGATCTGTTAGATAAGGGTTTCATTAGACCCAGTGTTTCGCCTTGGGGCGCGCCAGTGTTATTCGTCAAGAAGAAGGATGGGTCGATGCGGATGTGTATAGATTACCAGCAGTTGAAAAGGTAACAATTAAGAATAAGTATCCACTGCCGAGGATTGATGATTTGTTCGACCAACTTCAGGGTGCCAGGGTATTTTCCAAGATTGACTTGAGATCTGGCTACCACCAGTTGAGGATTAGGGCATCCGATGTCCCTAAGACAGCTTTCCGTACTCGGTACGGGCATTACGAGTTCTTGGTCATGTCGTTTGGGTTGACCAATTCCCCAGCAGCATTCATGGAGTTGATGAACCGAGTGTTCAGGCCATATTTGGACATGTTCGTGATAGTCTTTATTGATGATATTTTGGTGTACTCCCGCAGCCAGGAGGAGCACGAGCAGCACCTTAGAGTGGTTCTTCAGACTCTGAGGGATAGCCAGTTATATGCCAAGTTGTCCAAGTGTGAGTTCTGGCTTAGTTCAGTAGCATTTCTGGGTCACGCTGTATCGGCTGAGGGTATTCAGGTGGACCCGAAGAAGATAGAGGCAGTCAAGAACTGGCCTAGACCAGCATCAGCTACGAAGATTCGGAGTTTCTTGGATTTAGCAGGCTACTACCATCGGTTTGTGGAGGGGTTTTCATCTATTGCAGCCCCGATGACCAGGTTGACCCAGAAGGGTGCCCAGTTCAGATGGTCGGAGGAGTGTGAGGCGAGCTTTCAGAAGCTCAAGACAGCCCTGACTACGGCACCGGTGTTGGTCTTGCCCACAGGATCTGGGCCTTATACCGTCTATTTTGATGCTTCCCGTATTGGACTTGGTGCAGTATTGATGCAGGATGGCAATATTATAGCCTATGCTTCGAGGCAGTTGAAGATTCATGAGAAAAACTATCCAGTGCATGATTTAGAGTTGGCAGCTATTGTCCACGCCTTGAAGATTTGGAGGCACTATTTGTATGGCGTGGCATGTGAGGTGTTCACTGACCACAAGAGTCTTCGGTACTTGTTCAAGCAGAAGGAGTTGAATTTGAGGCAGAGGAGGTGGTTGGAGTTGTTGAAGGATTATGATATCACTATTTTATATCATCCGGGGAAGGCCAATGTGGTGGCCGACGCTTTGAGTAGGAAGTCAGCCAGTATGGGCAGTCTTGCTTATATTCCAGTCAGTCAGAGGGCGCTTGCTTTGGATGCTCAGGCTTTAGCCAATCAGTTCGTGAGACTGGATGTTTCTGAACCCAGTCGTGTGTCAGCTTGCACGGTTGCTCGTTCTTCGTTAATGGAGCATATCCGTGATCGGCAGTTTGATGATCCCCATTTATGTGTCCTTAGAGACACGGTGCAGCGAGGAGGTGCCAAGAAGGTTGCCTTAGATGCGAATGGAGTTTTGAGATTGCAAGGGCGAGTTTGTGTGCCCAATGTGGATGGGCTTCGAGAGTTGATTTTAGAGGAGGCCCATAGCTCCAGGTACTCTATTCACCCCGGGCGCCGCGAAGATGTATCAAGACTTGCGGCAGCATTATTGGTGGCGTAGGATGAAGAGGGATATCGTAGCATACGTGGCTCGTTGTTTGAATTGTCAGCAGGTTAAGTACGAGCATCAGAGGCCTGGTGGTTTACATCAGAGGATTGAGCTTCCCGAGTGAAAATGGGAGCGGATTACTATGGACTTTGTTACTGGACTTCCGTTGACCCGGAAGAAGTTTGACGCGATATGGGTTATTGTTGATAGGCTGACCAAGTCAGTGCATTTCATTCCTGTGGCAGTCTCCTATTCTTCTGAGAGGTTCGCTGAGATCTATATTAGGGATATTGTTCGCCTTCATGGTGTGCCCGTGTCTATCATTTCGGATCGGGGTACGCAGTTTACCTCACGCTTCTGGAGAGCAGTTCAGCGAGAGTTGGGCACACGGGTAGACTTGAGCACAACATTTCATTCCCAGACGGACGGTCAGTCCAAGCGGACTATTCAGATTTTGGAGGATATGCTCCGAGCTTGTGTTATTGATTTTGGAGGTTCGTGGGATCAGTTCTTGCCTTTGGCGGAGTTTGCTTACAACAACAGCTACCAGTCGAGCATCCAGATGGCTCCTTATGAGGCTTTATTTGGTAGGCGATGTCGGTCTCCGGTTGGATGGTTTGAGCCGGGAGAGGCTCGGTTGATAGGTATGGATTTGGTTCAGGAGGCCTTGGACAAGGTCAAGATCATTCAGGAGAGGCTTCGTTCAGCTCAGTCTAGGCAGAAGAGTTATGCAGACCGTAAGGTTCGAGATGTAGCTTTCATGGTTGGTGAGTATGTATTGCTCCGAGTGTCGCCTATGAAGGGCGATGATGTGATTTGGGAAGAAGGGCAAGCTTAGCCTTAGGTACATTGGCCCGTTTGAGATTCTTGATCGAGTGGGAGAAGTGGCTTATAGACTTGCGTTGCCGCCCAGCTTATCAGCCGTGCATCCAGTTTTCCATGTATCCATGCTTCGAAGGTATCACGGCGATCCTACCCACGTGTTAGATTTCAGTACTATCCAGTTGGACAAGGACATATCCTATGAGGAGGAGCCGGTAGCTATTCTGGACCGGCAGGTTCGTCAGTTGAGATCCAAGAGTTTTCCTTCTGTTCGTGTTCAGTGGAGAGGTCAGCCTCCTGAGGCATCGACCTGGGAGTCCGAGTCTGATATGCGGAGCCGTTATCCCCATCTTTTCCCCGACTCAGGTACTCCTTTCTTTTGTCCGTTCGAGGACGAACGGTTGTTTTAGAGGTGGAGAATGTGACGACCCAAAGGGTCATCACCTGTATTCCTACTCCCTCTGTACTTCTGAGGCCCTGAAAACCTCATTTGGGGTTGCCTCGAGTTGTGTGCGCAGTCCGGGCGCGTAGCCGGAAAGTTTAAATATGAAGTTTGTGAGAAAAATTGTTAAATCTTGTTATTTAAATTGATTAAGTTTGACTTCGGTCAACGTTTTGGGAAAATGGACCCGGACCCGTGATTTGACGGTCACGGAGGGTCCGTAGGAAAATATGGGACTTGGGTGTATGCCCGAAATCAATTCCGAGGTCCCAAGTCCGAGAAATGAATTTTTATGTGAAATTATTTTCTGAAAATAATTAAGGAATTGGAAAGTGAAATTTGATTAAAAGACTGTGGTATCGGGATCGTATTTTGGTTCCGACGCCCGGTACAAGTCTTATATACGGCTTATGTACTTTCTGTAAAGTTTGGTTGAATTTGGACGTCGTTTGACGTGTTTTGGACTAAAAACTCTAAACTTGATGTTTTATGAAAATTGGAAGGAAATCCTGGGTCTTGAGACCTAATTTGATGATTATGATGTTGTTTGGGCGATTTGATCGCACGGATGAGTCCGTAGGATATTTTTGAGTTTATATGTATGTTCGGTTTGGAGCCCCGAGGGCTCGGGTGAGTTTTGAGTAGGTCCCGGAAGGTCTTAGGCTAGAAATATCAGATGGTTGCAGGTTCAGGGAGTTGCAGGCCCCCAGTGCGCCCGCGGTCGATTCCGCGCGGTCTGCGCTGGAAGCCGCGCGGCCGCGGTGCATTCTTGCGCGGTCCGCGTGGCTAGGTTCAGAGGGCCAGTGGTTCAAGTCGACCAGCGCGGCTGCGTGACTAATCAGCGCGGTCCGCGCTGGGAGATTCAGAGAGGGGTCTGGTCCATTCTCTCAGCGCGGCCGCGTGCCAAATCAGTGCGGTCCGCGCTGGGTGGGTTCAGAGAGTGTGAAATTCCAGCTCCTCAGCGCGGCCGCGGTGCATTTTTGCGCGGTCCGCGCTGAGTCTTCAGAAGGGTATATAAGGTCGGGATTTTCAGTTATTTTTCACTTTTTCAAAACCTAAAACACAAGAGGCGATTTTCCAAACGATTCTACTTCTCTCAAACAATTGGTGAGTGATTTCTAACTCATTTTCTTTACTTCTTAGTCATCTTTATACATAATTTCAAACTTCAAAACAATGATTTTAATGGGGAAATTGGGAATTTAGGGTAGAACCTAGGTTTTCTAATATTGGGGGTTTTGGACCTCAATTCGAGGTCCGATTCCAAAATAACTTACATATTTGAGTTCATGGGGGAATGGGTAATCGGGTTTTGGTTCGAACCTCGGGTTTTGACCATGTGGGCCCGGGGGCATTTTTTACCTTTTGGGGTAAATTGATGAAAAAGCTATAATTAGTCATTAGGTTTGATTTGTTTAGCACATATTGATAACATGAAGTCCTTATTGCATAGATTTGGTTGAGTTGGAGCCGAATTCGAGAGGGAAAGCGATTGTGGAGGATTGTATTGGCCGTGGAAGTTGAGGTAAGTGTTTGATTTAACCCTAGCTTGAGGGAATAGGAGTCGAGTCTTGTTTGCTAATTGCTAAATGATCGAGTACGATGTATAGGCATGGTGACGAGTTCCTATACATTGGTGTCTAGCATGACCGTGAGTCCTTATATATGGATTGTTTGGATATTGTTATGCCTTCCATGCTTAATTGATGGCTTCTAGGCGTTGTAAACACCTAGTGAAGGATATTGTGATTGTGGAACTTCGTGGAGCATTGGCTCGGTCTGAAATACAAATGGTGAGAGTATATGAGATGAGAAATGCCTTGGAGCTTGACACGAGTGCTAATGAGAACTAGGATGTGAAAATGAAAGAAAAAGAGAAATAACGGTTTACTCTTGCATGGTTGTTATTGGTTGTTTGTGTACCCTTGTTGGGATTTCCTTCCAAATACTTGATCACTCCCTTGCCCTTTATTTGTGGCTGTTTCTTGGGCAAGGTTGAGAGGTAGACATTACGGATCGGGTTGCGTGCCGCAACAGCACGCCGCAACAGTGATAATTGTTGATCGGGTTGCACGCCGCAACAGTGATAATTGTGGATCGGGTTGCACGCCGCAATAGTGATAATTGTGGATCGGGTTGCACGCCACAACAGTGATAATTGTGAATCGGGTTGCACGCCGCAACAGTGATAATTGTGGATCGGGTTGCACGCCGCAACAGTGTTGAAATATATTAGGGTCGGGTTGCGCGCCGCAGCAGTTATTGATACAAATGTGTTTAGTGTTGGTATTAGTTTCTTGTTCGCCGGAAATTATAAATTGCACCTAGATTGATTACTTTGGATTTGCTGTTAATATTGTTATCTCCCCACAGCATGTTTCCCCTCACATACTGTTAGTTGCCTTGTACTTCGATTTCCGTTGTATATTTATAATTGCACAGGTTTATGTGGGGTCCAGTCTAGCCTCGTCACTACTTCGCCGGGGTTAGGCTAGACACTTACCAGCACATGGGGTCGGTTGTGCTGATGCTACACTCTGTGCATTTTTGCACAGGTCCAGGTATTGAGAAGCAGCAGCAGCATTAGCACGGGGGCAAACCTTCAGTCCAGAGAGACCCGAGGTAGCTTGCAGGCGTCCGCAGGCCCGGCGTCTCCATTCTATCTTTACATTTGGCTGTCATCTCATTGTACCCGAGATAAACAGATTATGTTCTTTCAGACTTTGTATGTAGTACTCCTTAGATGCTCGTGAGTATGTGACTCCAGTCCCGGGTAGAGACGTATGTTGGAATTTCTGTATTTTATTCAGTTATATAAATTTAAGTCTTCAGCTAATGATTTTAATTCCGTCACCTTTATTTAATGCCGTTAATTGTTAATTAGGTTGGCTTGCCTAGCTCCTATTAGTAGGCGCCATCACGACCCTCGAGGGTGGGAAATCCGGGTCGTGACATTTGATCCTTATTATATAGGGCGTAATAATATGGGGGGTATTATGCGTTCATAGGAATTAATGTTAGGGGTATTATCATTTTTAGCTCGCGCCAGAAATTATTTATATTTGGTAGCCAAAAAAGTGTATAAATTTGTATAATTTTTGTATATAACATACATAATGTGTATATATACAAATTTTATACATTGTTTCGGCTATTATTTTAACAACGGCTATACGGTGTCATTTTTCGTTAATGTTATGTGTTGGAATTAGACTAACAATTTATCTTTTGATACTTTTTTCGTCTTTTACTGATGCATATATTCTTATTTGTCATCATGAGACATTATCCATCATAAAATAGTAAATACATAATTTTTGCACAACTTTTTCCAAATTAAGCAATTAATATTGAATTCAATACAGTCAACTAAATACTGTTAGATGCAAAATCAAATAGTTCAAATTGTACGCTACACTAATTCTACAGAGATTATTTTATCTTATTAACAAACTCAACATATAAAATTATTTTCGGAATTTTATGTTGGGAGATTTGTTATCCAACCAACCAAACGACCCCTAAGAAAATAAAACATTTTTTTTTGACAAAATTATTTCCATTCTTAATATTGTGGGAAAATTTGTTAAGAATTCTGAAAGACCATGTCATTGTATTGATCGTTTTTACGTGAAAGGGCATAATTAGATTAAAGCAATAAGTAAGATGCAAGTTTGGAGAAGAAACGTTCGTTAGAAAACATGTGCAATCTTAATGGGGCAAACTGGAATAAAAATTTAATTCCATCCACTTTGAAAATTATTTAAGTACTTCAAGATGACATTATGAGTGGCAAAATTAGCCTATAAAGTTATGGCAAGCAAGCAGGTTTGGGCCGGGCATAATAGGGAGAAATTCAAAAATAGCCAGATTTACAAGTTGTCGTTCAAAAATAGCCGAGTTTCAAAAGTAATCGAAATTTAGCCACTTTTCATGTAAAGATAAATCTGAGCGAAAACACTGTTCAAAACCCGAAAAATACGCCAGTATATTATACTGGAGTTCCAGCATAAGTATACTTGAACTCCAGCATATTATACTGGAGTTCCAGGATAAGTATGCTGGAACTCCAGCATAATATGATGGAGTTCCAATTTTGTAATAAAACAAATGAAGAAACTAAAATTTGGTTAGAGTAGGACCGGTGAGGCTATTGCTCATTATTTTTAAGAGGGAAGTTACGCCGCTCGGTTAAAATATTTATGGTCCCTAGCCAATACTCATATGTTGACACCAATTATATATTGTCACAACCCTAAAGCCAAATCCGGTCGTGATGGCGCCTATCGTGAAGACAAGGCCAGCCGACACACTTGCAATTCACTTTAAACAACTAAAACAATAAGTACTAAGTCTTTAATCAGAAATAAAATCCCAAAATGAGCATTTAACAGTATAATTTGCGGAAATAAAAACCAACACAGCCCGACATCGGGGTGTCACCAGTCATGAGCATCTAAAACAATACTAGAAGTCTGAAGTCTAATCCACTACTAAATAACTGAATCAAAAAGAACTAATATAGAGGGAGAATGTACTGGGCTGCGAATCGCCAAACAGCTACCTAGTAAATCTCCGAAGACCTGCTGGAACTATCAACCCTCAGGAGCAGGACCTGTAGCGCCCGAATCTGCACACAGGGGTGCAGGGAGTAAAGTGAGTACTCCAAACAGCGATATAAAATCACGTAAGGCATAACGTTAAGCTAAAATAGGCATAGCAAAAATCAGTAAATATAATTAAGCAGTGAAATCTCATAAACATCCTCTAAACAGTTAAACAATATACACGAAAAACAACTAAAAAGTGAACAGATAATAACTGCCCCTCGGGCTTAGTAACAACAATAGAATCAGCCCCTCAAGCAATATCTCTGAACAATACCAGCCCCTCGGGCTATATCTCATATCACAAAGGGTACTCGCGCTCACTGGGGTTGTACAGACTCCGAGAGGGGCCCCTTACGGCCCAAGAGCATAATCAAGCCATCTCGTGGCATCATAAACAGGCTCTCGGCCTCATATAAATCTCAAGCCACCTCGTGGCGTATAATTTCAGGCCCTCGGCCTCATTATCATAATCAGTATATCACTGATGCAGCGTGCAACCCGACCCAAAAGTATCCTCACAACACAGGCCCTCGGCCTTACTCAGTCAGAATCTCATAAGCCTCTTGGGGATCAGTAAAACATGAAGCTCAGCTCAAAATATCTTTAAAAATATCATTTAATGTGTTAAAAACAGAATGACACAACTGAGTTTTGAAAATAGTGAAAAATATAGCATGATTGAGCACCAGTATGAAATCAAACAGTGAAGAAAATATCATTTAGAATCCCCTAAGGGTTCAAACAGCCGGCACGAAGCCTACATATGGCATTTAGCCCAAAATATAATAATATTAAATAATTAACTGTCAAATACACAGTAAAGTAGTCATTCGGGATGGACTAAGTCACAATCCCCAACGGTGCACGACCCAACGCTCGTCATCTAGCGTGTGTCTTACCTCAACATAGCCGAACTCTGTGAAATTCTGGGGTTTCATACCCTCAGGACAGCATTTAAAATCATTACTCACCTCGAACTAGCCCGAAAAGCTACACTGCAACACGCTTGCCTCTCGAACCAACTTCCGAGTGCTCCAAATCTACCAAGTTCAGATTTTTATCATCAAACTATGCTAAACGAATGAATTCCAATTGAAAAATATCGATTTAAGCACAAAACCCGAAATCAGTCAAAACCCGACTCCCGGGCCCGCGTCCCGGAACTGGACAAACTTTATTCCAAAATGTTCTTCAACATCTCACGAGTCCGTACATATAAAGAACTCGAAAAGCGGAGTTCGTTTGACCCCTCAAATCATCCCTAGAATGTCTCATAATTTCAAGCCCTGACTCCACCTTTTTCTACTGTTGTTTATGTCTAATTCCATGTAAGATCACATATTTAACTCAAAAATAGGAAGAAATCACTTACCTAGTGTTGCTTGGTGAAAATCCCTCCTTGAGCTCTCCAAAATCGTCCAAGCCAAATGAAAGAAATGGGCTAAAACTCGTGTTAAAAACAATCTGCCCAGGCTTTATCGAGTTCTACCTTGCGCTGTGCAGGTTGTACATCCTCTTATCATTTTTCCCTGTTGTACACCTTCTGTTAAAATGCCCATAACTCCTTGTGGAAATATCTAAATGACAAACGGTTTGAAGATTTAGAAACTAGACTCGAAGATATGTTATTTGATAGGTTGTACACCATATAACTCTTTATATATTCCGAGATATGAGCTTCTAAAGTCGGCTCCATGCATCAGAAAATTCTGTCAAAACTGCTCTACCAGCCATCTTCAATCGGCCATAACTTTATGATAAAATGTCCAAATCATGAGTGATTTAACTTTCTGGAAACTAGAATAAAGGGCTACAACTCTCGTGTTTTATAATTTTTCTGATTCCTTATAAATTGCAAGATATGAGCTTCCAAACTCGACTCCTCGCATCAGAAATTTTCTGGTGAACAGCTGAAGCTAAAAAATCTGCAAGTTTTCCAAAGCATGAAATAGTCCTTTTAACCACCCGAAACTCACCCGAGGCCACTGGAACCTCAACCAAACATGCCAACATATCCCATAATATCATTCAAACTTGTTACAACCTTTGGAAGGCTCAAAACAACATCACAACACCAAATTCGCATCGGATTCAAGCCTAAGAATTTCAAAATCTTCTAAATTACGCTTTTGATCAAAAACCAAACCAAACCACGTCTGAATGGCCTGAAATTTTGCACACACATCCCAAATGACACAATGGAACTACTGCAACTCTCGAAATTCCATTCCGACCCTTATATCAAAATCTCACCTATCAACCGGAAAACGCTAAAAACTCAATTTCGCCAATTCAAGCCTAAATCTACTTCGGACCTCCAAAACACATTCCGATCACGCTACTAAGTCCCAAATCACCTAACGGAGCTAACCAAATCATAAAAATTCCAATCCGAGATGATATACTAACAAGTCAAATCTTGGTCAAACCTTTCAAATTTCAAGCTTCAAACTGAGAACTGTTCTTCCAAATTCATTCTAATCACCCTGAAAACCAAAACCAACGATTTACATAAGTTATAATACACTACACGGTGCATGTCATGCCCGAGAACTGGCAAGCAAAGTGCAAAAGCTCAAAACGACCGGTCGGGTCGTCACATCCCCCCTCTCCCCACTTAAACATACGTTCGTCCTCGAACGTGCCCAGAGTTGTTCCAAAAGCCAACCAATCGCCGAATAACCTTACCACGCATATACCCGGGGGTGATCCCATGTCACCCTATATCACATAGGTCCGATAATACGATATAACTGAAATTTCACAATCTAACCTAGCCCTTAAACCTTAGAACCACATTTCCACTTCTGAAATCTTCAATACGATCAGAATCTCACATTTATACTGTGAATAAGTCTGAACAAGCTGTAACAAACCATATCTGTAACCTTAGGTGCAATTACGTGATATACCACATAACTCAAACACTAGTAGCGATAACTTCTAATCACAGCAGCTGCACAACAACCAAATATCGATAGAAAACCTCTTATCAACTATAGTCTCATTCCGTCACTTTCATATACTGCCAATGATTAATGAAACACGCAGTAAGCCATAACCATTTCTCAGATCAACCATTCATGAAGCCACTTCTCCGTTGGCAAAGACCATAGCAAATTTCTGAGCCAAACCTCAATATTATCCTTCCAACATACTGAAATCGAATCAGTTTGTACTCATTTCAGATCCCGACGATCTCATCTAATCCAACACCACTACTCTGGTGACATGACACATCAATACAATCTGAAGCCACAACTCGTGCAATCTGTGCACCAATAAACAACAACCTGAATGTACTCCAATCATGAAGACAACTCGAACGAAAGGGTTGTACCACCAACTCACCAGTACCACCACAACAAAATGCTGAGAACCCATCACACATCGTAGAAAAAGAATATGCGAATCTAACCCGAAGGGTCATACCTCCACATAACTTCTCTACAATGCGCGACCCTATCCAAACACTGGTCCACATGAAACACCTCAAGTCACTATGCTCGAAATCGACAACCACGTGCAATTTGATGTCTAGAACCAAAGCAAATCATCATACCCACGGTGAAGCAAATAACATACACCACACAAATCCGAAAAGACACAATCGATACGCCATCCACCGAGCAATACCCAATACTCTTCTCGCTCGAATTCTACTGAGAGGCCCCAATANTTATTACGAAAAAATTCAAATACCTTCTTCAAGTGCTCATCATTGTCCATCTTCTTAAGGTGGCTGAGATATTACTTAAAAAAATGAAGAAACACAATAATTTTGCTTCTTCTTCTTATTCTGTACAAAGAATTGGTTCTTACTCTTCTTATTTTTGTTGATGTGTGACGATCCGGCCAGTCGTCTCATGAGTTACCGCTCCGTTTCCCCCATTTCTGCTTCCTTATGCTTCGTTATGCGTGTTTTATGTGATCAAGTTGTTTAGTTTGCGTTCGGATTGGATTTGGTGAGAAATGAGACACTTAGTCTCTTTTAAGAAGGTTTAAGTTGAAAGTCAACCGGATGTTGACTTATGTGTTTGAGGGCTCGGATGCGAGTTCCGATGGTTCGGTTAGCTTCGGGAGATGATTTATGACTTAGGAGCGTGATCGGACTTGATTTTGGAGGCCCGGTGTAGAATTAGGCTTGAATTGGCGAAGTTAGTATTTTGGTGATTTTCGGTTGATAGGTGAGATTTTGATCCGAGGGTCGGAATGGAATTCTGAGAGTTGTTGTAGCTTCATTATGCCATTTGGGATGTGTGTGCAAAATTTCAGGTCATTCGGACGTGGTTTGGTTGAGTTTTTGATCGAAAGCGTATTTCGGAAGTTTTTAGAAGACTTAGGCTTGAATTCGATGTGAATTGATGGATTTGGTGTTGTTTGAGGTGTTTTGATGGGTGGAACAAGTTTGAATGAGGTTTTAGGATGTGTTGGTACTTTTGGTTGAGGTCCCGAGGGCCTCGGGTGAGTTTCGGATGGTCAACCGGACCATTATGTGCCTTAAAAGATAGTAGAAATTGCAGGTTTCAGTTGTAGGTATTTTGTTCATTGCGATCGCATAGGTGCTACTGCGATCGCGTAGAAGCTATTGGGGGCAGTCCATTTTTTTTCAATGCGTTCGCACAGGATGTGTTGCGATCGCATAGTTGTAAGGAAATTATTGATTGCGATCGCATGGAATTTGTTGCGTTCGCATAGGGTTAATTTTGGGAGCTGAGTTTTTGTGCTTCGCGATCGCGAAGATTTTTCCCGCGATCGCATAGAAGAAAATTAGACCTGGGCAGAATGTTTTAAAACATTTCATCCGCGATTTTGGGGCTCATTTAATCCATTGTTGATTTTTTTGAGAGCTTTTTGAAGGGAATTGAAGAGGGATTCAAGGAGAATCGATTGGAGGTAAGATTTTTGAACCTAAAACGTGATTCTATTGTGAAATTAACCTAGAAATTCATGGAACTTAAGCTAAAAATGGAAGAAACTAGGGCTCGGGATTTTGAAATTTGATTTATGGATTTGAAGGACCATTTGAGGTCGGATTTGAGAGCTTTTGGTATGTATGAACTCGTGAGGAGATAAGGAACCCGTTGATGTAAAAATCTTTGAGTTTCGAGAAGTGGGCCCGGGGCTCGGGTTTTGCTAATTTCGGGATTTTTGATATTTTTCGAGTGTTTTCGCTTGGGCTTTATTCCCTTAGCATATTGTGATGTATTCGTTCTGATTTTGGGTAGATTCGACGCGCGTGGAGGCCGATTTGAGGGGCAAAGGCTTCGCGAGCTAGAGATTTCGCCAGTTCGAGGTGAGTAATGATTGTAAATGATATCCTGAGGGTTTGAAACCCCGGATTTCACATCGTAGTGCTATATTGAGCGTGGGGTCTTTTACTACAGGGGATTGTGACTCGGTCCGTCCCGATGGATGATTTTACCACGTATTTGACTGAAACTTGTTTGTTATCATCATGATTTGGGCTGATTGACATATTTGGGCTTCGTGCCTATTATTTGAACCCTTCGGGGATTTTTATCACTATTTCCTCACTGTTTCGACTTATTGCTTGAACTCAGTCCTGTTGATATCTACTGTTTTACAAACTCAGCCACCTTTTACTCAGATTTGAAACTTAAATAATATTCTAAATGATGTTTTGGGCTGAGAACTACTGTTTTCCTAATGCTCGAGGGTCTTGTGATGATATCTGACTGAGTGCGGCCGAGGGCCATATGTGAGGATACACTGAGTGATATGAGGCCGAGGGCCTGAGATACATTTATACGCCACGAGGTGGCTTGAGTGATGTGAGGCCGAGTGCCGAGTGATGTGAGGACGAGTGCCGGGAGATGATGCCATGAGGTGGCTTGATATAGCGCTTTGGCCGTAAGGGGTCCCTCCGGAGTCTGCACACCCACAGTGAGCGCGGGTACCCATTGTTCTGAGAGTGAGCCTGAGGGGCTGAGAGTGTTCTGAGAGTGACCTCGAGGGGCTGATACTGTTTTGAGAGTGAGCCCGAGGGGCTGATACTATTCTGAGAGTGAGCCCGAGGGGTTGGTATTGTTCTGAGATATGTGCCCGAGGGGCGAACCGTCATATGTTCATCTATCATATTTACTTGTCATTTTACCTGTTATACTGTGGTATTTGTGCCCGAGGGGCGGATTTTCGGTGCTTATCGACACTAACTATTTTGCATTCATTGCGTAACTGTTGAAAAAGTCATTTTCAAAAGAGTTTAAACTGAGCTAAGATATTTCTAAAGATTTCACAGCTTCACTGCTTTTCTCAAAGGGTTTTACACTGCTTCTATACAGCATGTTGGTTTGCTTTACGTGATTTCTTACTGCTCAGTTGTTATTTACCTTTATTACTCACTGAGTTGGAGTACTCACTTTACTCCCTGCACCGTGTGTGCAGATGTAGGTATTTTTGCACCCGATAGTGGGTTTTGACTGAGCGAAGGCAGAGTTATTGGAGTTAGCAAGGTGACTGCCAGCATTCGCAGCATCGCTTTTCTCCCTTGTGTTTATCAGTCCTATTTCGTATATTTCAGACCATTGTAGTTGTAATTATACTCTAATAGATGCTCTGACTTGTGACACCCCGGTTTGGGCTGTGTCGGGTTGTACTTCCGCTAATTATTATCAGTAAATCATATTTAAACTGCTTATGAACTGTTTAACTGTTTCAAATGGATGAATTGGGTTAGTTGGCTGGCCTTGTCCCCACGAGAGGCGCCATCACGACCGAGTCTGGGTTTGGGTCGTGACAAGTTGGTATCAGAGCCTAGGTTACTAGGTCTCACGAGTCATGAGCAGATTTAGTAGAGTCTCGCGGATCGGTACGGAGACGTCTGTATTTATCCTCGAGAGGCTGCAGAACCTTTAGGAAAACTTCACATTCTTGAATTCTTATCGTGCGTCCTTGGATTCAGCCTGAAATGTAACTCTTTGAATTCCTTCCATGCGTTCGTATGCGCGCATGAGCGCTCAGTATCAGATGTACCTTGATGGCTTGTGATTCCCCGATCGAGGGGCGAGATGTGATCTCTGTGAGTTTTTGTTGGGCCAGTCTGGAGGACTTGAGGCCAGATCTTTGCCTATGGCGTGAGCACCGAGGTGCTGATTGTGTGAACAAGTGTTTTTGAACTTATATGTTCGGTAGTGTCCCTGTTAGTGGAAGTGACGACCGTGGCTATGTGATGAGTATGTTAGTACTGCGAGATGTATCTATATGACGTGGGAGTGACGAGAAAGGCCTGCTGAAGGATAGAGGAACTATTAGGTGCTGGAATTCCATCTTGATTCGAGGGATAGCCCCGAGTTATGGGTGTGTGAAGAATCTTTCATGTTTCCCAGTTGAGAGTGAAGTAAATTTCATGTTGCGGTATGAGTCCAGACTCAGGAAGATCAAGTGATTGCGTAATGCTGTGACGGTGGAAGGTATACAGAAATGTTAGTTGGAGGCAAAGCAGGTGGGTTATCTCCTGCGGAGTGTTTTAAGGTTGTGTGATCCTTATGTTGGCTATTAGAAGATCTCATTTACAAGTGAAGAATATGTGTGAAATCTAAATTGGGTCGCCTAGAGAGTGGGCTTAACTGTTGTGTGAGTGAATGCGATACTTGCAGAAGAGTCAAAATTCTAGATGATTTGTGTTTCCACAAGCTTATGAAGGGTCTAGTTTAATCTCACTATGGTATTATGGCAGCAATAGAGTATATGCATTATGAGTTATTGGGTGTGTTTTGACCTATGGCTTCGAGCCAAGTGGGGGAGTCTGCTATTGATTAAGTTGATTGCACAGCTAGGTGCTATGTTGGTTTCAGTTTGAGGTGTGTTGGTGAGTCAGTTATGGCTTACGGAGATTGAGGTCGAGGATGGCTCGAGTGAAGGAATTTTTTTTGATAAAGGTTATATGGTGCTTCGTAGGTGTGTAAGAATCACAGGAAGTCATAAGTTGTTGTTGGTAAAGAATGCTCGGTGCATAGAGCAGGAAGTTGCTTGGTTGTATTGGGATGAGGTCACATCCTGCGGTGTCAGAGTGCTAATGAGGCACGGGTGATTCTGTTCGTTCGATCAGGCTAATTGCAGTTTAAATAGAGTAAATGACTCTCGAGAATGGTTCTAATGTGTTCAAGATTCTACATGTAACAATTGGGTATCTTAAAGTTGTATATGTGATTAGAAACTGAGTTTTTATTGGAAAAGGTCAAGACTTGTGGTATTTCTATGTTAATTATGGGATTCTATGTATCAGTATCAGGAAAGTAAAGGTAACGGATTTAGATTCGCAGGAAGTTCTTCATAGTAAAGTAGTTTGGAATGTGGTACTTTTGGGAATGATTAAGAAAGTATTCGGCGACTTATGAGCCTTAGACGGTGTGGCTTTATGCTTGGTTTCGTGTGGTATGTCTGAGTTGAGGAAATTGTGGTGCTACAGGAAAAAGTGAATATCAAGTTGAAGATGAATCAGAAGGAAATTTAGATAGATGGGGTAATTTGGTAGTAGACCGGACCGGTATGGTAAGGATATGATTTGTTCCTTGTGTGTGTTCGAGGTAATGAGTTCCTACAGGTATTTTGCGGCAATGCTCTTAGGTTTTGACGGCTTGCTTAGCTTGGTCGAGTTAGAAGGATTCAGTCCTGGCAGGTCCGATTTGTGCAAAGGGAACTTGGAGAGTTCTTGATGGTTTTTACCGCGGTTTAGAGATGTATATTTTCTATGGGCATGCGGAGCATGGGAGGTATAATGATTTTCTTCTAGGTGGGACAAACGGAAAGTTCTTGACTAGTTGAGTACGTAGATGTTTGTGGCTCGGAAGGGAGACGAGGTTCTCATGTTATCCTAGGATGGTATGGTATATGCGATATGTTATGGAGGATTGAGATTTGTGTGTGTAAGGTTACAGTTCAGTTCTGAATGGAAAGTCATAAAATTCTTAGGCGGCACGGGCAGTTTTAGGTGATTAGAGAAATGAACTTCAAATGACTAGGGTGAATGATCTTCAGATGATTAAGGATATGATATTGCTAATCATAGTGATTTGACGAGGGTATATGTTTCAGAAGAGGCAATGTGATTAAGTTGATAGTACTTTGGTAGTACTGTGGCGCTTTCTTGTTAGATCGACTGCTGATATTCGAGTTTGCTTGATGGCACAGGGGAATTTTAGGATATTTTTTTTTAGTGGAATGATTGGGTACTTGAGGTGTGATACGTATTCGGAATGCGGAACTTGGGGATCAGGTATGGTGATTTGTGTGCTATATGGGGTTGGAGACTGGGAGTTCTCATGATCAGGCTATATTGTTGTTGTGAGTCGCGTGTATCGGCGGTTTAGTGACTATCAGGGTCTGGAGACCCGAGCGGACCTTTTATGCTTGGGATGTTGGATTTGGAAGTGATATTGGGTTCAGACTGGTTGTCTTCGTGTTGTGTCATTCTGGGCTATTGCGCCAAGGCGGCACTATTGGCTATGCCGGAAAATGCCACGGATTAAGTGCCGATGTTCGACGGATTATATCCTATTGGGGATTTTTATATTTCGAAGACCCAGCGGATGGCCGGGAAGGATTTGCCTTTTTTATTTGGGCTCTTGTGATGAGTGTCAGCGCTGAGGCTCCTCATATTGATTTAGTTCCGGTGGTGAGGGACTTTTCGGATGCGCTTCTTGTGGCCGGGCGTGTCGCCGGGCAGGGTTGTTGATTTCGATGTCGATTTGGTGCCGAGCACCGTATCGTATGGCACCGGCAGAGTTATAGTAGTGGAAGGAGCAACTTCAGGCTTCCTTGGTAAGGAGTTTGTTGGTAGGCCAATGCGGATGCGTGTTCTAGCTTGAGTCGGCTTGGTTGGCCCCGAATTGTATTGTTGAGGGATAGGTTGATTCGACCGTTATTGAGCTTATTAGTGAACACTCGAAAATATCAAAAATCCCGAAATTAGCAAAACCCGAGCCCCGGTCCCACTTCTCGAAACTCAGAGATTTTTACATCAACGGGTTCCTTATCTCCTCATGAGTTCATACATACCAAAAGCTCTCAAATCCGACCTCAAATGGTCCTTCAAATCCATAAATCAAATTTCAAAATCCCGAGCCCTAGTTTCTTCCATTTTTAGCTTAAGTTCCATGAATTTCTAGGTTAATTTCACAATAGAATAACGTTTTAGGTTCAGAAATCGTACCTCCAATCGATTCTCCTTGAATCCCTCTTCAATTCCCTTCAAAATGCTCTAAAAAAAATCAACAATGGAGTAAATGAGCCCCAAAATCGCGGATGAAATGTTTTAAAACATTCTGCCCAGGTCTAATTTTCTTCTATGCGATCGCGGGAAAATCTTCGCGATCGCGAAGCACAAAAACTCAGCTCCCAAAATTAACCCTATGCGAACGCAACAAATTCCATGCGATCGCAATCAACAATTTCCTTACAACTATGTGATCGCAACACATCCTGTGCGAACGCATTGAAAAAAATGGACTGCCCCCAAAAGCTTCTACGCAATCGTAGTAGCACCTATGCGATCGCAATGAACAAAATACCTGCAACTGAAACCTGCAATTTCTGCTATCTTTTAAGGCACAAAATGGTCCGGTTGACCATCCGAAACTCACCCGAGGCCCTCGGGACCTCAACCAAAAGTACCAACACGTCCTAAAACCTCATTCAAACTTGTTCCACCCATCAAAACACCTCAAACAACACCAAATCCATCAATTCACATCGAATTCAAGCCTAAGTTTTCTAAAAACTTCCGAAATACGCTTTCGATCAAAAACTCAACCAAACCATGTCCGAATGACCTGAAATTTTGCACACACATCCCAAATGACATAACGAAGCTACAACAACTCTCAGAATTCCATTCCGACCCTCGGATCAAAATTTCACCTATCAACCGGACCAAAATACTAACTTCGCCAATTCAAGCCTAATTCTACACCGGGCCTCCAAAACCAAGTCCGATCACGCTCCTAAGTCATAAATCACTCCCGAAGCTAACCGAACCATCGAAACTCGCATCCGAGCCCTCAAACACATAAGTCAACATCCGGTTGACTTTTCCAACTTAAACCTTCTTAAAAGAGACTAAGTGTCTCATTTCTCACCAAATCCAATCCGAACGCAAACTAAACAACTTGATCACATAAAACACGCATAACGAAGCATAAGGAAGCAGAAATGGGGGAAACGGAGCGGTAACTCATGAGACGACTAGCCGGGTCGTCACATCCTCCCCAACTTAAACAAACGTTCGTCCTCGAACGTGCTCAGAGTTGTTCCAAAAGCCAACCAATCGCTGAATAACCTTACCATGCACATACCCAAGGGTGATCCCACGTCACCCTATCTCATATAGGTCCGATAACACATATAAACTGAAATTTCACAATCCAATTTAGCCCATAAACCATAGAACCACATTTCCACCTCTGAAATCCTCAATGCGATCAGAATCTCACATTTATACTACGAATAAGCCCGAACAAGCTGTAATAACCCCTACCTGCAACCTCATGTGCAATTACCCGATATACCACATAACTCAAACACTTGTAGCGATAACTTCTATTCACAGCAGCTGCACACAACAACCGAATACCGATAGAAAACCTCTTATCAACTAAAGTCTCATCCCAACACTTTCATATATTGCCAGATATAAATAAAACACACAGTAAGCCATAACCATTCCTCAGGTCAACTATTCATGAAGCCACTTTTCCTTTGGCGAAGACCATAGCAATTTCTGAGCCGAACATCAATATTATCCCTCCAACACGCTGAAACCGAATCCGTTTGTATTCATTCTAGATCCTAACAATCTCATCTAATTCCAACACAACTACTCTGGTGACATGACACACCCATGTAGGCCTAAGCCATAACTTGCATAATACGCACACTAATAAGCAACGGTCCGAACATACAAATCTAACCCGCAAGGTCATATCTCCACATGGCTTCGCTACAATGTGCGATCTTATCAAACACTGCTCCACATGAACACCTCCAGTCACTATGCTCGAAAGCGACAACCACGCACAATTTGATGTCTGGAACCAAAGCACATCATCATACCCATGGTGAAACAAATAACATATACTATGCAAACTCGATAGGACATAACCGATACGCCATTCACCGAGCAACACCCAATTACTAATCCCGTTCGTCTTCCACTATGAGACCCCAAATGAACCGCACCATACGTGCCCATAACCAACAAATCATAACGTCTCGCAACACAGAAATGTAGCTCATAGATCTCCCCATTCGCTTGGGCTTTATTCCCTTAGCATATTGTGATGTATTCGTTCTAATTTTGGGTAGATTCGATGCGCGTGGAGGCCGATCTGAGGGGCAAAGGCGTCGCGAGCTAGAGATTTCACCGGTTCGAGGTGAGTAATAATTGTAAATGATATCCTGAGGGTTTGAAACCCCGAATTGCACATCGTAGTGCTATATTGAGGTGAGACACGCGCTGGATGATGAGCGTGGGGTCTTTTACTACTGGGGATTGTGACTCGGTCCGTCCCGATGGATGATTTTACCACGTATTTGACTGAAACTTGTTTGTTATCATCATGATTTGGGCTGATTGCCATATTTGGGCTTCGTGCCGATTATTTGAACCCTTCGGGGATTTTTATCACTATTTCCTCACTGTTTCGACTTATTGCTTGAACTCAGTCCTGTTGATATCTACTGTTTTACAAACTCAGCCACCTTTTACTCAGATTTGAAACTTAAATGATATTTCTAAATGATGTTTTGGGCTGAGAAATACTATTTTACTAATGCCCGAGGGGCTTGTGATGATATCTGACTGAGTGCGGCCGAGGGCCATATGTGAGGATACACTGAGTGATATGAGGCCGAGGGCCTGAGATACATTTATACGCCACGAGGTGGCTTGAGTGATGTGAGGCCGAGTGCCGAGTGATGTGAGGTCGAGTGTCGAGAGATGATGCCACGAGGTGGCTTGATATAGCGCTTGGGCCGTAAGGGGCCCCTTCGGAGTCTGCACACCCACAGTGAGCGCGGGTACCCATTGTTTTGAGAGTGAGCCCGAGGGGCTGAGACTGTTCTGAGAGTGAGCCCGAGGGGCTGATACTGTTCTGAGAGTGAGCCCGAGGGGCTGATACTATTCTGAGAGTGAGCCTGAGGGGCTGGTATTGTTCTGAGATATGTGCCCGAGGGGCGAACCGTCATATGTTCATCTTTCATTACTTGTCATTTTACCTGTTATACTGTGGTATTTGTGCCCGAGGGGCGGATTTTCGGTGCTTATCGACACTAACTATTTTGCATTCATTGCGTAACTGTTGAAAAAGTCATTTTCAAAAGAGTTTAAACTGAGCTAAGATATTTCTAAAGATTTCACAGCTTCACTGCTTTTCTCAAAGGGTTTTACACTACTTCTATACAGCATGTTGGTTTGCTTTACGTGATTTCTTACTGCTCGGTTGTTATTTACCTTTATTACTCACTGAGTTGGAGTAATCACTTTACTCCCTGCACCGTATGTGCAGATGCAGGTATTTTTGCACCCGATAGTGGGTTTTGACTGAGCGAAGGCAGAGTTATCGGAGGTAGCAAGGTGACTGCCAGCGTTCGCAGCACCGCTTTTCTCCCTTGTGTTTATCAGTCCTGTTTCGTATATTTCAGACCATTGTAGTTGTAATTATACTCTAATAGATGCTCGTGACTTGTGACACCCCGGTTTGGGCTGTGTCGGATTGTACTTCCGCTAATTATTATCATTAAATCATATTTAAACTGCTTATGAACTGTTTAACTGTTTCAAAAGGATGAATTAGGTTAGTTGGCTGGCCTTGTTCCCACGAGAGGCGCCATCACGACCGGGTCTGGGTTTGGGTGGTAACATGATGTGACTGTTTCTTCTTCATCATCTTCTTTTTCTTCTTCGTTTTCGGGTCCTAGTGGTATTCTATAATAAAGATCTTTTGAAGTGGGTGATGAGTTAAAATTTTAATGGTAGTTGGAAGATACAACATAATTTAATATAAAACTTTAGTATACACACTGTATACAAGTTGTATATGCACGGTTATATGTATATAATTACATTCTATATAATAATGTTATGATAAAAATTATATATAGACTGTTATACAATGTATAAAGACTATACATATTATTCAGCGGCTTCATTAAGGCGGGTATTAGGACCTATTATTTGCCTACTGATTTTATTAAGTGATATAGCGGGGGACTTCAAACAGTAGTGCATCATGCTTATAGAATCCAGAATTGTTATTAAGTCCTATAAGCATATTGTCTAAGTGATGGCAGTGGCGAATATGTTCAGTACCAATTGATAGAATCCTATAGGCATGATTTCTAATATCGAACTGATTTAAATCCTATAGGCATGACATCTATTAATGAATTAATTTAAATCCTATAGGCATGATTTCTAGACTGATTTTCATCCTATAGGCATGATTTTCTATGAGCTGTGTATGGGCAAAATTTATGCAGATTGCCAGAAAATCGATCAAATCAAACATCAAGGTCCTATAGGCATGATTGCTAATGCACATTTGTTGGACTGATAGATCCTATGAGCAGGATTTCTAATATGCATTTTAGTGTCAACCCTATAGGCAGGACTTCTAATATGCAAACACAGAATTAACACCATCAATAAAAATCCTATAGGCAAGATTTCTAAGCATAGTATGGAACTCATACAGTTTTTACCAAATGAACAGAATTGACAGCATAACTAAATCCTATAGGCAGGATTTCTACCCAGTTTATCAAAAGAAAATAAGAAAACCCCCCAGCTTTACTAAATATCCCCAAATCTGTTATTACAAAGTTATTACATACCAGAATAGCAAAGGAATTACATAATAGTAATGAGACACTATAGGGAGCCTTCATTAGGCCCAAATAAACCTGGGGACCAGGCCTTCCAACCATAACAACTTTGAGGCACAACATAGTGATTCATCCATAGCACATTAGAACTAGGTTTCTAGTGCGTCAAAGTTCCTAAGGGCCTCAGGGACCCAGGGCAATGCTCACACAAGAACTATACATTCAGAAGATAACTCATAAGAGATAGGAAAACCAGCCTCCAATGTATCAGAGTTCACAGGAGTCTCATGTGGACCCTGAGCAGTGCTCACACTAGAGTGGTTGAGAACCTAAGGGACTAAGAGTGGAGGTTTTAAAATCAGTACATAAAAAGAGGTAGGGGCAGGTTTTAAAACAGTTTGATTTCAGGAGAAACAAGGTTTAGAACACAGAGTTGTAGGCAGAACTACACCAAACAAGGTTATGCTCAAACACATAGTTCAAGTAAGTTAAAAGTTTGGTTAAGCTAAATATTCATGCTAGTACCTAGGACAATCATTGTTTAATCAAAAAAGCAATTAGGCAAAACACTTAAGTAACCATACGAAAATCTGTAGAGTTAGGATTAATGAACCAATTTCATGCTAACAGTATTATAGGGATACTAAGTTCAGAACAAGTGTAAGATTAACAAATAGTGCATGAAACAAATTTAGACATTAGGCTAACTTATAAGAGGATTCGCATGATTCAAAATAGATTAATCCTAAGTTAACAGCGTCACTCATAGAACTAGATGAGATCATAGAATCACATAAAAATGACAGAATCATACTTGGAATTAAAACATGCTAGTCGAGCAAAGCATAGAGAATGAAATTAAAAAGGATAAGGGCATACCAGTAAAGTAAGAAAGCAAGTAAATATGCCACAACAGTTAGGTTCCAGAATAACTTGGCCTTGGCTTTCAGCCGGCCAAAATCAGAGACAGTTAGCACAGAATCAGAATAAGAGAGCTTAAGTTTTTTTTTGAGTGTATGAGAGTTCTAGTCTGTCCTAAAGGGAAGTGGATAAAGGGTTTAAATAGTGTTCAATTAGGCAGACAAATAAGGGAATAAATCAAACATACACAAATAAGGAATGAAAATAATTCTAGAATCAATTTGAAGGCAAGTTCAATCAATTAGCAGGACATAACAGCGTGTAATCAGGCAAGTACTACTTAGACTAAGGTAGGTATTATACAGAATCAATCAACAGTCAAATGCCGGATCAACTAAGGTAAGGAAATAATGAGAACAGGGTAAATCGAGCAAATTAAGGAAACATCAGTACCATACAAGAAAGAAAAGATTAAAATCTCAGTAAAAGATTTCAAAACCCTAATTTTTGGGTAAACCATAAAACCAGCGGAGTAAAATAAGGTAGACAAGAGAATATTCAAATGGTAAACCATAAAATCAGCACAATATCACATAATCAACCTAGATAGGAGTTTTAAAAGATAACAGAATCAACTAAGATCTGAAAAGCCCTAATTTTAAGTAAACACAAATTGATAGAGCAATAAAGGCAAATGATCGTTTGTTTTAATAAAAGAACATAGACAGAGAGTTATTAAAGAAAACCTAAGATTTGAACCAAATCTGGTTCGATTAAAGAAGGTTAAAATCCTAGTTTAGGTAAGTAAAAGATTTAACGGAAAATAGGCAGATTTATGAGTAACAAAGTGAATATAGACGAAAAATAACATCAAAACAAACTAAAGATGAACCAAATCTGGTTCAAATCAAAGATCTGAAAATCCTAAGTTTAGGTTACGTACGAATCAGTGGAAGATATGAAAATATTCGTACTCTCATAGGAAAGATGATGAACATAGATGGAATCAACATCAAGTTGGAGAACTGAACCAGCCTTGGTTCAATCTCCACAAAATCTACTTGCCATTTGAGGCAAGCAAGTTAAGTAACATAACAAATGAGTAGCCGGTAAAGAAAGGGAGCCAAATAAGGTAGGGAATCACCAAATGATTCCATTTCTGGGTAGGAATCAAGGGCGAAATAGGAGTGCGACGCTAGGGTTTCAGAAGAGAAAGGAGAGGGAGACGAGAGCGTTTGAGGGCGGCGGGTAGGTGGAAAAATGGGTTAGGGTTAGAGGGGTTGGTATAATTAAAAGGGGTTGGGGTGTTGGGAGCCGTTGATCTTCTAAGATCAACGGCTGGGATTTTAAAGAGGGAATTGGGTCAAGGTTTTAAACGGGTATGGGTCTGGGTTTGAACGGGCATGGGTATTGGATATGGGGGTATTGGGTTAGGTTATTGGGCTTGGGTAATGGGTAGTGGGCTAGGTCCGAAATTAATTAAGAAAAAGGCTAGATTTTAAATACCCAATTAAATCAGTAAAAAAATTTATAAAAATAACTAATAAATAATAAAAATATCACTTGTGCATGAAAATAATTTAAAATAATTACTTAACATTATAAAAATATATATAGTCATTTTTCTGTATAAATAATGTAATTATGCGTATATGTGCTATTATTGCAAAATATTGCAATTTTAGCATAAAGATGCAAATATAATTATACATAAAACTTTTTAAAGATTAATATGGATATAAATAATGAAAAATAAGATAATAAATTATTATAAAACTCTTTGTGATGCAATTAATAATTGCTTATATAAAAAATGCAGGAATAAATTGATTAGAAGCCTTTAAAAATTATAGAAAATTATGGAAATATAATTGGTGATGCTCATGCACTATTTTGAAGACATATATGCATATTTGAAATATGTGATGGAAAAATTGGGTATCAACAGCTGCCCCTCTTTACCTGGGAATGATGAAAGAGTTGTCGGGTAAAGAAATTATGATCGATTTTGACCGAATGGGGTGTTTTGAAAAATATAGGCCGCACCCTGGTCTCTGAGCTGCCTACATATCCCTGGTTTTACAAGAATCAGGTCGTGTATAGTTCTGGACCCAACGGTGAATGAAACCGATGGAATTGTTATAGGAATAGTCGTATGTTTTGTAAAGGGTACTTTGGGGAAGGATAGTATCGGATGGATTTATGCGGAGTTATGAATGTGAATCTGAAACGTAACGGGTGTATCACAGGGCAGATATCCGAACGGTCATAGAGTAAAGGCGAGCAATTGATGGGAGTCGATTACTTTTGAAATAATGGTAGGGTGTAAATGGCATGTGGCAAAAATCGGAGCGAAGGTTGCTCCTGTTTGAAGTACGGTTAACTCCAGAATTACCTGCAAAATTGAAAACACGATGCATGCAAATATATATGGATTACTGCGAGAATTTAAACATGATGCAAATTCCCTTTGGACCATGAAGGTTGTCTTTGGACAGTGTGGATGACGTCCTTAGACCATGACGTCCCGGGCCATGAATCATGAGATAAGGGATTCACAGGCCATGAGATGATGTTCTCGGGCCATGAGAATGGTGCCTCCGAACCATGACGCCTTTGAATAATGATGTGCGATATTGAGAGATCCTCAGGCCATGACATGGTGTCTTCAGGCTATGAGGACGATGCCTTCAGACTATGACGCCTTAGGACAGAGACATGGTGATGCATATGAGCAAAACAAGATAGAGCTTAGTCTTGTATAGAATCAGGACAAAGCTTAGCCCCGAAAAGGCAAGAAGGTACTAAGTTCCAAATAGGGTGTCGTTCGGTCGTCGGACAAAGAAGGGCAGAGCTTAGCCTTATGCAATTGGGAGGCAGGGCTTAACCTCATGCAAAGAGAAGGCAATGCTTAGCCTGATGCAAATAGGGAGGCAAAGCTCAGCCTCATGCAAGATTTGAGATAGGGCTTAGTCTCATGCAAAGAGAAGGCAACGCTTAGCCTTATGCAAATAGGGAGGCAGGGCTTAGCCTCATGCAAGATTTGAGACAGGGCTTAGTCTCATGCAAAGAGAAGGCAATGCTTAGCCTTATGCAAATAGGGAGGCAGGGCTTAGCCTCATGCAAGATTTGAGACAGGGCTTAGTCTCATGCAAAGAGAAGGCAATGCTTAGCCTTGTGCAAATAGGGAGGCAGGGCTTAGCCTCATACAAGATTTGAGACAGGGCTTAGCCTCATGCAAGGAGAAGGCAATGCTTGGACTTATGCAAATAGGGAGGCAGGGCTTAACCTCATGCAAGATTTGAGACAGGGCTTTGTCTCATGCAAAGAGAAGGCAATGTTTAGCCTTACGCAAATAGGGAGGCAGAGCTTAGCCTCATGCAAGATTTGAGATAGTGCTTAGTCTCATGCAGAGGACAAGTAGCAAATAGGAGCAGAATATTTCTTAGCTGGAGATATATTTGCGCTTGGCGGTCCGGTTGTTATGAAGGTAATGATTTTAAGGCGCACGTACTTGTAGTTATTCCTCATTCCTGCATCCAAAGAAAAATCATGAGTTTTGTAGGGGAGGTTGGTTCATGCCTTTGCCTGCTTATTTTGTTTGCTTTGCTCTGGAAATCCTGTTTGAGTTGCCCTGGGTAACACCTGGCTGCCATAAAAATGGAGTTCTCGAAAAAATATGCACTTATTTGATGAGATAGAGTTATTTTAGAAAACATAGTGCTATATAATATCAAGCAAATTAGATGAACTAATGACTGCGACACTTTAGAGATATTGCAACTTTCTTTGCGTTAGAATTTTGAGGGCCCTCCTAAAAATTCTACCCCAGTTCAATAACTATCCTTCGGTCGTTTGCATGTAACGACGTTTGTTGGACCCGCTCCGGAATTTTGAGAATCCTTCTCAAAATTCTGACTGTCTTACACATGATGATGTCGGCTGGACTTGCTCCGGAATTTTGAGGGTCCTCCTCAAAATTCTACCCCAGTTTCTGGTTTTGGGTAAATGAAGATTTTATTAAGATGTGACCGAACCCACATGGCTGCCTACGTATCCCCTCTTAAAAGGGAGTCAGGTCAAGCGTAGTTCAGTTATATCAGATGAAGAAATGTAAACAATCTAAACATAGTATCTCTTGACTGCGTCTGAATTGAAAGGTTTTGGCCAAACTTCTCCGTCCATTTCTGCAAGTATGAGTGCTCCTCCTATTAGTACCATGTGAACCATGTAGGGCCCATGCCAATTGGGTGAAAACTTTCCTTTGGCTTGATCTTGATGTGGGAAGATTCGCTTCAACACCAGCTGCCCCGGTGTGAATTGTCTTGGTCTGACCCTTTTGTTGAAAGCTCTGGACGTTCTGTTTTTATAAAGCTTACCATGACACACTGCATTCATCCTTTTTCCATCTATGAGGGCTAATTTCTCATAGCGGCTCCTTATCCATTCTGCATCACTGAGTTCGGCTTCTTGTATAATCCTTAAAGAAGGAATTTCTACCTCGGCGGGAATGACAACTTCGGTACCGTAAACCAGCAAATAGGTATTTGCCCCAGTTGATGTGCGGACTGTGGTACGATATCCCTGTAAGGCAAATGGCAACTTCTCGTGCCATTACTTGTGATTCTCTACCATTTTCCTTAGTATCTTCTTGATGTTCTTATTGGCAGCTTCCACGGCTCCGTTCATTTGAGGCCTGTATGATGTGGAGTTTTTGTGCTTGATTTTGCAAGCTTCACACATGGCTTTCATCAGATCACTGCTGAGATTGGCGGCATTGTCAGTGATGATGGACTCGGGAACCCCGAATCGACAAACGATATGATCCCTGACAAAATCTGCGATGACTTTCTTGGTTACAGCTTTGTAAGATGCAACCTCTACCCATTTTGTGAAGTAATAGATGGCCACTAAAATGAACCTGTGCCCAGGCAGCAAAAGGCCAAGGTGCACTTGTTGCCTTGAGTTTGTTCGGCCGCACTGGTATCATATCTGCATATATCTGGCATTGGTGGCATTTCTGGACATACAGGATGCAATCTGTTTCCATAGTCATCCAAAAATATCCAGCTCTGAGTATCTTCTTGGCTAGAACAAAACCATTCATATTTGGTCCGCAGGTTCCGGCATGTATTTCCTCGAGCAATTTGGAAGCTTCTTTGGCGTCACCATACCTTAATAGTCCTAGATCAGGTATTCTCCTATACAAAATTCATCCGCTTTGGAAGAAATGATTGGACAGCCTACGCAATGTGCGTTTCTGAGTATGGTTCGCCTACTCTAGGTAGTCTCCTTTCGCCAAATATTCATTGATGTCGTGGAACCATGGATTTCCATCTGTTTCTTCTTCAACGTGAGCACAATAAGCTGGCTGAGTATGGATCCTTACTGGGAAGGGATCGATAAAATTCTTGTTCGGATGTTGTATCACGGTAGACAAAGTAGCTAGTGCATCTGCGAACTCGTTCTGGATTCTCAGAACATGCTTGAATTCTATCTTCGTGAACCTCTTCATCAGTTCTTGCACATGGTACATGTATGGTAGTATCTTAGTGTTTTTCGTAGCTTATTCTCCTTAAATTTGATGTACCATAAGATCCGAATCACCAATTACCAGCAACTCTTGTATATTCATGTCGATGGCCAAACTGAGTCCCATGATGCAAGCCTCGAATTCTGCCATATTGTTGGTGCATGGAAACCTAAGTTTTGCAGATACCGGATAATGTTGACCTGTCCCTGACACCAGGACCGCTCTAATACCCACTCCTTTGAAATTTGTAGCTCCGTCGAAAAATATTCTCCAACCGTCGTAGGCTTCAGCAATGTTCTCTCCTATGAATGACGCTTCTTCGTCAAGAAAATACATTTTTAGTGGTTCGTATTCTCCTCCTACAGGATTTTCATCAAGATGGTCTACCAACGCTTGTCCTTTGACTGCCTTCTGAGTAACATAGATGATATCGAACTCACTCAGCAATATTTGCCACTTGGCTAACTTCCCGGTAGGCATAGGCTTCTGAAAGATGTACTTTAGAGGATCCATTCTTGATATGAGGTATGTGGTATAGGCACAGAAGTAGTGCCTCAATTTCTGAGTTGTCCATGTCATGTCAAAGCACAGCAAGTGCATTCTAGCAGAGAGTACCGTGCTTCATAAGGTGTGAACTTCTTACTCAAGTAATATATGGCTTGCTACTTTCTTTCGGTCTCATCATCTTGTCCCAAAACACAACCAAAAGCCCCATCTAGTACGGCCAAATAGAGTAGAAAAGGTCTCCCAGGTTCCGGGGGGACTAGGACTGGTGGCGTGGACAGGTATTCCTTAATTCTGTCAAAAGCCTTTTGACAATCTTCAGTCCAACTGGTCGCAGCATCCTTCTTCAGCATTTTGAAAATTGGTTCACATATTACTGTGGACTGTGCTATGAAGCGGCTGATGTAATTGAGACATCCCAGGAAACTCATCACGTCCTACTTGTTCTTTGGTGGTGGCAATTATTGGATAGCTTTAACCTTTGACGGGTCCAACTCGATTCCTCGGCGGCTGACGATGAATCCCAATAATTTTCCAGCAAGAACCCCGAACGCACATTTTGCGGGGTCCAGTTTCAAATTGTACTTTCATAGCCGGTCAAAGAACTTCCTCAAGTCTACTATGTGATCTGTGGCTTTCTTGGATTTGATGATGATGTCATCAACATATACCTCTATTTCCTTGTGTATCATATCATGGAAGATGGTTGTCATGGCCCTCATATAGGTAGCCCCAGCATTCTTCAGACCGAATGGCATCATTTTGCAGCAGTACACCCCCATGGTGTAATGGAAGATGTTTTCTCTGCGTCTTCTTCGTCCATCCATATCTAATGATAACCCACGAAGCAATCTACAAAGGATTGGAGTTCATGCTTGGCGCAATTTTCGATCAGAATATGTATATTTGGCAGTGGGAAATCGTCCTTGGGACTTGCTCTATTTAAATCCCGATAGTCAACACACACCCTGACTTTCCCATCTTTTTTCGGAACCGGTACGATGTTGGCTAACCAGGTTGGGTACTCAACTACTCTGAGGACTTTGGCTTTGATCTACTTAGTGACTTCCTCCTTGATTTTTAAGCTCATGTCCTGTTTGAACTTTCTGAGTTTCTGCTTCACCGGCGGACACATTGGATTGGTAGGCAACTTATGAGCCACTATGGATGTGCTCAATCAGTTCATGTCGTCGTATGACCATGCAAAAATATCTTCAT
Organism: Nicotiana attenuata; assembly: GCF_001879085.1. Lineage (NCBI taxonomy): Eukaryota > Viridiplantae > Streptophyta > Magnoliopsida > Solanales > Solanaceae > Nicotiana > Nicotiana attenuata. Next base: position 246,727 of record NW_017671251.1, on the reverse strand, counting down.
ACTCTTTCAGGAAACGGGGGTACTCTTCTTTCTCTGATGGTGACAGGTGAATACTTATGCGAGTCTCTTTGATGGTTTCAGAATCTCCCAAATTGACTGCCTCGGTTTCGTCCAAGTTGGACTTAGGTTTGTTCTCAAATTCTCAACTTCTATGATAACTTCCTTAGGTATCTCATCCTCTTCTTCTGAGTCACTATCCTTATTTTGCGTCGTCTCATTACATGTCATAGTCATTGGTTCATCAGGATAAGTAATAATAATGTTGTAGAGGAAAAATGTAAAAGATAATAATAAATACTAAAATAACAGTGCATTAATTAAATCTTGAAAACATGAAAACAGGTACGACTCGATGACTCGAGTAATTATTTCAAAACAAAATGCGTCTTAAAACAAAATACTGGAAATATCTTAAATGCTTAAAATGGCTTTTAAAAACATTTCATGCTAATTGCCAGGCTACCCAGGAACTCAACAGGCCCAAATGGTACGGCAGTCCAATTCCTAAGAATAGCTCCTTTTTCCATGGTCTGAATGGTGAGTTCTTCTTCCTCCTCCTCCTAACCTATCACATTACAATCCATATCTTCGTTTTCTAGAAACAGGTTCCTTAGCCCAGCCAAAGCTTCCTCCTCTGCAGATCCCCATATTGTGTCGGCCTGGTAAAAGGTCTGACTCAAATGCGGCACTGGCTGCTTGAGAGGGTAATAGGGACCACGCCATGGGGGCGACCAATCATCATATTCTTGCCATGTATACTGATATCTGAGCCTAAAAGTTATGCCATGACGTTTCAACTGTATCAATTTGGTAATGCCCTGGAGTTTCTTCCCAAGCCCTTTCCCGGGCTCATACCCTGACCATGCCAGTATGCATTCTATTTTGCTGCTCCACCATTTATTTTTCTCAATTGCATTGACACGCTCGATGCGGTGATAAGTTTCTCCACCCAACTTTCTTCTATTCTCGACAACCGGGACGGTTTGACTGGTGTATATGGAATTACTTCCATATCCATGAATGATTACCTCCTGATGGTTCCATTCGAACTTCACATCCTGGTGTAGTGTAGAAGCTACAGCTCTAGCAGCGTGTGTCCAAGGTTGTCCCAGTAAAAGATTGTACGTAGCAGATATGTCCAATACTTGAAACTCAACATCGAACTAAGTCGGGCCCATTTGCAAACAAAGGTTGATTTCTCAAGTTGTGGCCCTTTGAGACCCATCAAATGCCTTCACATTCATACTCCCTGCTCGTATCTCATGGAAATCTTTACCCAACCTTTTTAGTGTGGTCAAGGGACAAATGTTGAGGCTCGAACCCCCATCTATTAGGACTCTGGCGATGAATTTGTCCTCAAACTGTACCGTTATGTGCAGTGCTCTATTGTGACTTAGTCCTTCAGGTGGTAATTCATTTTCGTGAAAGGTGATGTTGTGGATTTCCAGTACTTGCCCTACCATGTTGGCCATCTCTCCACTGGTGGTGGTGTTAGGCATATAAGCTTCATTCAACACCTTCATCAGAGTATTCCTATGTGCCTCCGAATTTTGCAGTAGCGACAAGATGGATATCTGGGCGGGAGTCTTTGTTCAGATGATCAACGATAGAGTATTCTCTTGCCTACACTTTCCTCCAGAGATCATCTGGACCAGTTTCAATGACGGGTTGTTTGGTAGGAGTTTCCTTGCTTGTTCCTCCCAAATTCTCGGGTGTATAGATCCTTCCAGTTCTCATCATCCCCTGTGCAGCACCAGACTCTTCCATTTTTGCTTTTCCTTTTCTCCTAGCTTCGACAACATAATCCTAAGGTATGGCATTGGAATATAAGGGTGGTGTAGATGCTACCGTCACAGTGAAGGGTCTGGCTACTTCTACTTCAAATGGAGTAGGTGTAGTCGCAGGTGCTGTTACTTAAATTTCAAACGGGACTGATGCAACTACTTCAACTTCGACTGGTGGCTGTATCTGTACCATAATAGGAGTGAGTATGACTGTAGGTTTAGGGTCATCACCTTCTCGAATAAGCCCAATCGACCTTTCAGGATCCCATTCTTCATCAGTTTCTATCACATTTACTCCTTCACCCCTATGATCTGGGAGGGGATTGTTGCGGACATTTGGTGCGGCTTCCTTTGCTTGTATGACTTTGGTATCAATCAGGGTTTGAATCTTGTCTTTCAGACTGCGGCATTCATCAATAGTATGCCCCTTCATGCCGAAATGGTACGCACATGTTTTATTCGGGTTGACCCATTGGGAGGAGTTTCCCATGGCGACAGCGGGAATATGGGTGACATATCCAGCAGCCTTCAGTCTTTCATATAGTTCGTCGATGGGCTCAGTAATAGGCGTGTATTGTTTGGGCTGTCTGCGATCAAAATTGGGTCTGGGTTTTTGATAGTTTTGACGGGTTGGAGGTGAATGGTAATAGGCTGGCTGGGTGTTATAAGTGTGATAGAAAGTAGCGGGTTGAGAATATTTGGGAGGTGAAGGTTGGTATGTGGGTGGAGGTGTTTGCTATATGAGTGGAGATTTTGGACCTTGGGCTACCATCACTGCCTCTACTTCTTTCTTCTTTGATATACCCCCTGTCTGTAATGCTTTGTTCGTAGCCTGCAATGCTTCAAAATTAGTTACCATCCCACTCTTGATCCCTTCTTCAATCCTTTCCCCGAGTTTGATGATGTCGGAGAACTTGTGATATTTGATGACCAGTAACCTTTCATAGTATTTTGGATCCTGGGCCCTGACGAAAAATTTGTTCATCTGCTCTTCATCTAGTGCCGTCTTGACCTTTGCAGCTTCTGACCTCCATCGAGTAGCATACCCGCGGAAAGTTTCCATTGGTTTCTTCTTGAGGTTCTGTATATAGAAGACGTCTGGTGCATTCTCTGTATTTAACCTGAATCGGTCCATGAAGTTCGATGCCATGCTTTCGCAATTAACTAACTTCTTGGGATTCTGACTGATATACCAAGATAGGGCGTCTCCAGTGAGACTCCTCATGAATAGTTTCATGCGAATTCTTTTATCTTTCCCAACTCCCACGAGCTTATCACAGTATGTCCTCAAATGTACCTTCGGGTTACCCGTTCCGTCGAATATCTCAAACTTGGGAGGTTTGTAACCTTCAGGCAGTCACGTCCGGCTGAATGCATAGATCCTCATAATTCAGACCCTCAATTCCTTCGCCTCCTTCAATACCCTGGACTCGGCTTGTGAGCTTCTTGAGCTCCTCTGCCATGTTCTTAATGAGCAGGTCCTTCTCGGCAAATTCTAGAGTGTATGAGATTGGCTGAGTAGATTGGGGTAAGGTTTCCACGTATATGGAATTGTTTTGGTGGGTTTCGGGGGTTGGAGTGTAGTGGTGATCATTAGTTGAATTTTGCGGATCAGGGATAGGTTGTGGGGTATTCTGAGAAGTATGGTAAGTGGTTTGCGGGTAGTCGGAAGATGTTGATGTTGAGGAGGAGTGGGTATTGGTGGAGGATTAGGATTTTGGGGAGGTGTTGCGTACTGATGGGGTACGGGAGGATTTTGTGGACGTTGGTTTGGTGTGTTTTGAGGAGGTGCTGGGTTTTGGGCATTTTGCTGGTTAAGATCTATGACGTCTAGGGAGAGGGAGAGGTTTGCCAAGTTGCGGACCTGCTCAAGTTCTCCTTGCAATTCCAGTATTTTCTGTTCCAACCGTAGTACCAAATCGTTCTGGGCCTGGGTACCCCAACAGTCTGAAGTTTCAATATTCTCTGCATGTCCTTCCGGATACCACTCATATCATCTATCTTAGCTTTTCCCTTGCCTTTCGGATTACTTGGAGGAGGAGGAGGTGGAGGGCCTCTAGATCTGGTGTGATATGCTGACGATGCCAGTATGTGCGAACCAACCTAAGGGGATGGGAATAATCAAAATAAAGAAAAATGCAAAAAAGGTAAACAAGTCAGTAAGGATTCTGAAAAGCATTTGCAGTATTTAAGCACATATTGCAGGAATGTAAATTCGCATCCTAATTTGGGGAACCTCGTTATGCCTGAGGTAAGCCTAGAGACAAGTAGATTTGGAGAGATTTAATGCCGATAAATGCCTCATTCCATTAATGTAATAAAGAAGACGAACCTAAAAACGAAAATAAATAAATGAGTCACTAATGGCATTTGCCTTATTACATTCCAAAATGTTTCAAAAAACAGCTAAGTCTAATCTACTTGGTCCCAGAGGGACCTTCTCCATATTTGACCTTCTTGGCTCTGTCGATCAGATTCCCCAGGTCGTGCATGTCTAACAGAAAAAGTATGCCCTTGCTAGGTGTCCTCCCTCGTTGCCCTCTGCATTCTGATAGTCTGCGACCCTTTTCCTTATCTTTCCTTCCAGTTCCATTAGACCCTGCTCCAAATATTCCAGTCTTTCTGTCGATCTTGTAGCCATTTCCTTCCACTCGTTAATTGACTCCTTGTCGAACTTGTGTTGTTCTAAATGCCTGGCTTCGGATTCAAGGACTCTCTTGCGTAGCCTCTCATATTTCACTTGTGCTTCGGCAGCTTCATCTTGACCATGTTTCCTTGACCAACTCCTGGCTCGACTATTCCTGCTATGTTATCTTCTAACCATGATGGGTAGAAGTACACATGACCTGCATGATATCATTCTGGTTTGATGGTATCCTTTTCCATGATAATCTTCAAATGCCACATGTGTTGTGCCTTACATTTGTATAGAATGGCGTCATCCTGAAAATCTGCTCTATAATGGCTCATTTTGGAGACTCGTGGTATGACTTGTTTTCTACCAGCTTGTCTCATGACTCTGATAGGAACATAGGGATGTATTCACCTTAACCCAATCAACACCAAATGCGGAACATCCCTGGATCTGATGATGAATTCATTAGTAGGGAACCACTCGAACATCCAGTGAACCTGGTCCTCGGTCAAATTGCTGAAAAACCGTGCCCATTCTGTAGCACTCTCTGGTTGTGCAAATCTGTCTGGGATAAAGGTCATTCTTTTAGGATGGTGGAAAGCTATGTGATCGTTCCATGGTCTCCGTGGAAACTCTTGGCGATATTGGCCCGTTTGAAGATGTTCTAACAACCAAATCTGCAGTAGCAAGTTACAACCCTCAAAATGTTTGAACCTTTTCTTGCACGGTCCAGAGCCCGGTATATGTCTTGTACAAACATCGGAACAATAGTGTAGGTTTGTCCCTCAATTCCCTCCATTAAAGCTTTGGTTACCATGGCCAACCTAGTGTGAATTATGTCCCCTTGGCTTGGAAACACTATCATACCCAGAAAGCAGACGATGAATACAAAAATTCTACGATGAGTCCAACCCAGGGAAGTGATGGAGAAATCATCATGAAAGATACGGTAAGATTTTCTATGTCCATATCGTTCATAGAGGAAGTCAAAGGGTATGTAGCACTTCTTCGGGCACTCCAAGTCATCATTCTTTCTCAGACCCATCATTTTCAGAAAACCTCTGGTAGTGCGTATTTTCCGGTACTAGTAAACTGGGGACCTCGTGCCTCATTTTCTGCAAAAATAAACAGATTTAGACCTTTGCCCCCTCCGGATTCGACTATTTACACATTAACGATTAGCATGTCGGTATTTTTCTCTCCAAATAATGCATATATCGTGGTCGCGCCCGTTGGGATTATGGAAATCCCGGTGGACTTTGGACAAGGTTTTCTTAGAGGGTTGTTATGCGGACAACATATTAACCCAGGCTAGGTTTGACCATGATGCATGTACAGTTATTATCATAGTAAGGTTTCTATAGAAGTCTAGACTGGTACCCTCAAGCGGACAACTTGAGAGGAAAAGGCACGGAACCGTCGACTTCACCGCTGATCGACTAGTTTAACCGCAAATAAGCCTTTCCAAATTTAAAGGGTGATTTTAGGAAGAGCGCGGACACTTATCAGACGCCGCTATGGTATTAGTACGCATGAGTGGAATATGATGTTGAGCATGCATTTATGTAAAAGAAAATAACATATTGTCAAGTATTTGCACGATGAATAATGATAAAACGCGGTATTTAATAATTGTAAAGACATTTAAGAAAGAAAAACAAAGAGACAAGTCAGTTTCCATAGTAAAAAGTGATTAAACAGGGAGAGAAATCATAAATGAATGAAGATAGGCAAATAAATTCACATAGAGTGGGAAGGGGAAGAGGTGTGCAAGTATTAATAGAATAATAAAGACATGCTTAAAGACTAATTCACAAACAAGTTTGTTATGGTAAGAGCCTAAAGATATTTCCAGCAGAGTCGCCATGCTGTCGCGCCCCCTTTTTCTCGCGAAATCGGGTTTCAATATTTCTGGGACAACTCCTTTTTGAGAGGGTAGGGAATTAGGATTTGAAAGAGTCGCCACCTAACGGATTAAGGTGCGTTAGAGCACCTAGAGCATATAACTCATGTTGTACTAATTTACATCACCAGAGATCGGGTAAGGGCTCGAAATTACCTTGAGGGGAAGGTGTTAGGCACCCCTCGAGGTCCACAACGGTGGGTCCCGGCCGAACTTAAATTATGAATTAGTCTAATAAAGAAGCGAGGAATATTTAATAGGGATGGGGGTCCAAAATTTTCTAATCTAAAGGATCACCCCGTGCAACATAAATAATACTTCTTAACTCCCTCGAGTCGGGGTGTTACTCATATTATTCAACGGGCACAGACTATCATCTCCTACTACCCGATTACTATCTTTAAGTTGTTACCTAAAGCGCTCTAATTGATTCTAGTTCGATCCCCATGCGTGCACTACCCGTCCCTTACCTATGGTCCTGGAGGTATTAGGACCTCTATTTGGGATAGTTCTAGACCAAACCTAGGTTGCTAAAAAATGTAAAAGACTAAGAGACAAACAAAACATGTTAGGAATTGCAAGTATAAAGCAAATAAGGGCTTACGTTAACCTCCGCACATAAACAACAAATGCACGCAATTAATTAAGAATCTTTATCGATCTTTTTAAAAAATATCCTATAGGCAGTATATCTATGCGAGAAGACAGACGTACAGAAACAATTTCATTTAGGCGAGTGTCTAAACCTGTTGTTTGCCTATTGGTTTTTATTCAGCATGATCTGGGAAGTTCAGGGAGTAATACATCACAATCATAAATCCAGAATTATTAAATCCTACAAGTATATTGCCTAAGTGATTGCCAAGGGCGATTGTATTCAGAATCAATTAATAGAATCCTATAGGCCTAATTGCTACGACTTTGATGATTACAGACCTATAGACATGATTTCTAGGTGTAGCACTGACTTTAACTTACAGAGATTGGTTATATCCCCTTTTAATCCTATAGGCATGATCTCTAACTGCTGTACTTAAGTCCTATAGGCATAATTTCTAGGTTTAAAACTGGTTTAGGTCCTACAAGCATGGTATCTACTACTGAATTGATTTAAATCATATAGGCACGATTTCTAGATTGATTTTCATCCTATATGCATGATTTCTACGAGCTATGTATGTGCAGAAATTATGCAGATTGCCAGAAAATCGATCAAATCAAACATCGAGGTCCTATAGGCATGATTGCTAATGCACATTTGTTGGATTGATAGATTCTATGAGCAGGATTTCTAATATGCATTTTAATGTCAACCCTATAGGCAGGACTTCTAATATGCAAACACAGAATTAACGCCATCAATGAAAATCCTATAGGCAGGGTTTCTAAGCATAGTATAGAACTCAAACAGTTTTTACCAAATGAACAGAATTGACAGCATAAATAAATCCTATAGGCAGGATTTCTACCCAGTTTAGCAAAAGGAAATAAGAAAAATGCCCAAGATTTACTAAATATCCCAAATATGTTATTACAAAGTTATTACAGACCAGAATAGCAAATGAATTACATAATATTAATGAGACACTATAGGGAGCCTTCATTAGGTCCAAATACACCTGGGAACCAGGCCTTCCAGCCATAACAACTTTGAGGCACAGCATAGTGATTCATCCATAGCACATTAGAACCAGGTTTCCAGTGTGTCAAAGTTCCCAAGGGCCTTAGGGACCCAGGGCAATGCTCACACCAGAATCATACATTCAGAAGATAGCTCATAAGAGATTGGAAAACCAGTCTCCAATATGTCAGAGTTCACAGGAGTCTCATGTGGACCCTGAGCAGTGCTCACACTGGAGTGGTTGAGAACCTAAGGGACTAAGAGTGGGGGTTTTAAAATCAGTACATAAAAGAGGTAGGGGCAAGTTTTAAAACAGTTAGATTTCAGAAGAAACAAAGTTTAGAACACAGAGTTGCAGGCAGAACTGCACCAAACAAGGTTATGCTCAAACACATAGTTCAAGTAAGTTAAAAGTCTGGTTAAGCTAAACATTCATGCTAGTACCTAGGACAATCATTGAAGCAATTAGGCAAAACAGTTAAGTTGTCCAGACACATGAATTAAGTAACCATACAAAAATTTGTAGAGTTAGGATTAATGAACCAATTCCATGTTAATAGTATTATAGGGATACTAAGTTCAGAACAAGTGTAGGATTAACATATACTGCATGAAACAGATTTAGACATTAGGCTAACTTATAAGAGGATTCATATTATTCAAACTAGTTAATCTTAAACTAACAGTGTCACTCATAGGACTAGATGAGATCCTAGAATCATACGAACGACAGAATCATAGTTGGAATCAAAACAGGCTAGTCGAGCAAAGCATAGATAATGAAATTGCAAAGGATTAGGGCATACCAGTTAAGTAAGAAAGCAAGTAAATATGTCACAGCAGTTAAGTTCCAGAATAACTTGGCCTTGGCTTTGAGTCGGCCAAAACCAGAGACAATTACACAGAATCAGAATAAGAGAGCTTAAGTTTTTAGTGAGAGTATGAGAGTTCGAGTCTGTCCTAAAGGGAAGAGGGGAAAGGGTTAAATAGTGTTCAATTAGGCATACAAATAAGGAAATAAATCAAACATACACAAATAAGGAATGAATATAATTCTAGAATCAATTTGAAGTCGAGTTCAATCAATTAGCAGGACATAACAGCGTGTAATCAGGCAAGTACTACTTAGACTAAGGTAGGTATTATACAGAATCAATCAACAGTCAAATGCCAGATCAACTAAGGTGAGAAAATAATGAGAACAAGGTAAATCGAGCAAAATAAGGAAACATCAGTACCATACAAAAAAGGAAAGATTAAAATCTCAATAAAAGATTTCAAAACCCTAATTTTTTGGGTAAACCATAAAATCAGCGGAGTAAAATAAGGTACACAAGAGAATATTCAAAAGGCAAACCACAAAATCAGCATAATATCACATAATGAACTTAGACAAGGGTTTAAAAGGATAACAGAATCAGCTAAGATCTGAAAAACCCTAATTTTGAGTAAACACAAATTGATAGAGCAGTGAAGGCAAAGGATCGTTTGTTTCAATAAAAGAACATAGACAGAGGGTTATTAAAGAAAACATAAGATTTGAACCAAATCTGGCTCGATTAAAGAAGGTTAAAACCCTAGTTTAGGTAAGTAAAAGATTTAACGGAAAATAGGTAGATTTATGAGTAACAAAGTGAATATAGACGAAGAATAACATCAAAACAAACTAAAGTTGGAACAAATCATGTTCGAATCAAAGATCTGGAAACCCTAACTTTAGGGTAAAATGAAGAATCGGGAGTATCTTAGAGATTCATACCATAAGAGACGAAGAATTAACATAGAAGGAAAGAAAATGAAAGTTCGAACCAGATTCGGTTCAAAGTGAAGGAGATCGACTTGCCATATTAGGCAAGCTATTAGGTTATACCATAATCGAGTAGCCAGTAGCGAGATGAGACCGATAAGGTAAGACAATCACCAAGGGATTCCATATCTGGCTAGAAACAAAGGGGAATTGGAGTGCGGCGCTAGGGTTTCAGAAGAGATAAAGGAGGGAGACGAAAGCATTTGAGGGCGGCGGGTAGGTGAAAATGATTTGGGTTAAGGGGGTTTAGTTAGTTAAAACGGGCAGGTGTAATGTGGACCGTTGATCTTAGAGATCAACGGTCACGATTAAAGGGGTTCTGGGTAGTTTAATTGGGTAAGGGTAATTGGGCCAGGGGTAACTGGGTTAGGCATTTTAGGTATTGGACTGGGTAATGGGTGTGGGTTTGGGTCCGAAATTAATTAAGAAAAAGGGATAGATTTTAAATACCCAATTAAATCAGTAAATAATATATAAAAATTAATGAATAAAAAAAATATCACTTGTGCATGAAAATGATTTAAAATAATTACTCAACATTATAAAAACATAGAAAGTCATTTTTATGTAAATAATGTAATTATGCATATATGGGGGCTATTATTGCAAAATATGCAATTTTAGCCTAAAGATGCAAAAATAAATGTATATAAAAATATTTAAAGCTTAATATGGATATAAATGATGAAAAATTAGATAATAAATTATTATAAAATTATTTGTGATGCAATTGATAATTATTTCTTTAAGAATACAGGAATAAATTGATTAGAAGCCTTTAAAAATTATAAAAAATTATGGAAAATACTTGGTGATGCTCATGCGCTATTTTGAAGACATATATGCCTATTTGAAATATGTGAGGGAAAAATTGGGTATCAACAAGGACATGCAATTTTTTCTCCAGAGAAGGGCATGATTTAAAAATTCCTCTACTCCATACTACTAATATTCTTTATCAGCTCTATCACAATACATCCATCTTTTATTTCTAGGATTATCCATGACGTTCAAGATATTCTTTTTTCTATAATTACTGCAAGAGCTAAAACTTTGTTAGTAAAAATGTGGAATTAATCAAAAATACAGTTCAAATAAAATAATCATCCTATTAATAGGTAATTCCATAGCTCAAACAACAACAACATACCCAGTATAGTCCCACAAGTCGGGTCTGGGGAGGGTGGAGTATAAGCAGACCTTACCCCTACCTTTAAAAAGGCAGAGAGGTTGCTTCTGGTAGACCCTCGGCTCAGGAAGGAGAGAGGGGAGGAGCAATAACAAGCAAACCGATCTGACAACCAAAGCAAAAAAACAAAACTAGCAATGAGAGGGAGCATCAAGGTATGCAGTGGCTACAAGCGCAAAACACAATTAATGCATTTAGCCAAGAAAGGTACAAATGAAAAAAACAGACACACATATATACACACATAGTGAAAGAAAAAAATACCTACAAAGACAAAAAAATATATGGAAAGAAAATTTGTAATAAATTGATATATATGAAGTGAAAATCATCTAAGTCCAGAAACCATCTTATATTCTACAATTCAATGCACATGTGCATTTTTAAGTTTCTAATTTTATCTTTAGCTTAATTTTTCAAGTCAAGAAATTTAGCTAGTTTTATCGTACTAAATTTCTTGTTTCCTATCTTTAATTATTAACATATTCATTAAAAATATTTTCTGATATAACTCTTTAGAAGCAGAGCCTGGTATGTGCTGGTATGTGGTACACGCCACATCACCTTGGTCCTTGCATCAGAGTATCGCATGAAGCGAAGCAAAACACACCTCAAGCGAGCCTTTAACAAAGCTACTGTTGCTTTGCTGGATTCGATAGACAATTCATATATCTAGGCTTCAAGTTCCTAGAGGAGAATTGTATGATAGATGAAAATGTGTGAGTGCTATGTCATCAGAATATACCTATCAAAGTCAAAGGTAAATTCTAAATAAGACCAACAATATATAATGGAGTGCATGTTGGGCTTCTACGTCCTAATATATTCAAAAGATGTTTTTTTGTAGAAATGCAGATATTAACCAGATGTTTGACAAGATTAGAAATCAAAATTTTAACAGGAGGTACAAGTACCAGACAGAGGATAAAATACGAGAAGTTCACCTAATATTGTTTAACCATGCTACATAGACCTCCAAAATGCACCGGTCTATAGGTGCAACACAATGATGATTGAAGGTGGACTTAAAATGAGAAGGGAAAATTGTCTTAAAAGATCTATAACCTCTCGAAATCAAAGCAAAGTTAGTGAAGAACAAAACAAAATGGAAGTAAATGATGCATGTAGCACATACCAACTAGTTGACACCAAAATATAATCGAGATCGTTTTTTTTTTTTTTTGGGTCAGGAATATAATTTTCAAGATGTAAAGAATCTCTAGCTTCACAGTATTATTGAATATTTGAGTAAAACAGGTGTATATTGAGCTGGGTGGATATAGATGATTCATATAACTAACCCCAATTGGATTAAGACTGAGGTGCAATCTAATAGTTTCTATGTTTTCTCATTAGTTACTAACTTATCTTCAGTTAAATTACATGGAGTTACTAACTACTTAAGAAATTGTAATGGCCTTATCCTGTACCCAAAATACCTATGTGGTATGCAGCCTTACCGTCACATTTTCACGAAAAACGTAGTTTACCACGAACCCGTGATCAAAGATATCATTTTAACAATTAGAATTAACAAATAGAAACTTATTAAACCTATCATTTTAACCGTTAAAACAATCAAACAGTTAAACTATCTCTAGTTTCTTCTATGGTTTTCACATATTGGTTCATAAACTTTTTAAGAATAGAATTATTAAATTTATAAATTATACTTCTTCTATGATTTTCACATATTGGTTCATAAACTTTTTACGAATAGAATTATTAAACTTATAATTTATAGAAAGAACCATATATCATATATTTTAATATTTCATAACTTACTACTCCTATTTGTTGAATCTCCATATATATACTTTATTTTTACCAATATATATATTGAAGAAAAAATGCAAACAGACAAATTAAGTTAAGGGTATTCTCTTTTCTTTTTTAAGTTATCCAAGATTATATTTTTGTAATGTTTTCTTCTTTGCTTTTATTACAAGGAAAATAACATATAACTTGAATCTATTTTTCATGAATAGAACGGATTTAGGAGAAAGTTCAGAACTATATCAACCTATTTGCCATAAATACTAAAAGTAGTGAATCTATATGGCATCACAACAAGACAAGAAAGTCAAAAGCATGACTAATTCAACTCAGCATCAATCGTCTTATGCCCCTATAGTCCAAATAGTAGATACCGCCTTTCAGTTGCAACCCACTAACCCATGTAATTTATGTACTGATATTGATCTATTAGCAGTCATGACGGAACTCTTCTTACCTTAAACTCATATACACTCATGTCCGTAAATCAAAGCTCTCATTCTTAACTAATTTGGGGAAGATTTCGCAAAATTTTACAGATTTGGGGAAAACAGAAGAGAGGGAGAAGACTGATAGCAGATTTCGCAAAATTTACCTGGGAAGAGGAGAAAGTTACTTGGAATTTGGGAAGAAGATCGCCGGAGCTGTGGCAGGCTGGAGACTGTCGCAAGCCAGCAAATTTGTTAGAGATTTCGTAGGCCGGAGACTGTCGAAAGGGAATAGGTTTTGTTATCTTTTTTCACCTTTTGTCGCAGAAGTGGTATTGGTTTCTAATTGGAGGGAATACTTAATTCTTGTCCAAAAAAAATTGGAGGGAAGATTTTATTTTATTTTGTACGGAGGGAAAGTTGAAATGATAAAAAATTGATTTCAGCTAATGTTCTTTAGTGGCAATTTTTTTTTATTGTCACTAAAGAATATCTTTTACTGGCAAATGGTCATATGCCGCTAATATTTCAGCTTAAAGAATTCATTAGCGACAATAGCCTTATTGCCGCTAAATAATTGCCGCCGAAGGTCTTTTTTGTAGTAGTGCCAGTCCATGGCGGACGGTACTGTCACGACCCTAAACCCGGACCTGGTCGTGATGGCGCCTCTCGTGAAGACAAGGCCAGCCGACACATTCTCATTCCAATCTTAAGCAATAAAATAATAAGTATTACGTCGTAAACATGATAAAATCTCAAAAATAAGCAGTTAACAGTATAATTTGCGGAAAAATAAACCCAACACAACCTGATACCGGGGTGTCACTAGTCATGCGCATCTACTACGGTCCGAATACAACTAGAGTCAAAAAAATTACTAAATACAGTCTAATGAAATCGAGAGGGAGAAAAGCAGTGCTGCGAACGTCGGGTAGCTGCCTTGCTAAACTCCGATGACTCTGCCTCTAAGCAACCAATACCCGCTACCGGGTTCAGAAATACCTGAATCTGCACACAAGGTGCAGGGAGTAAAGTGAGTACTTCCAACTTAGTGAGTAATAAAAATAAATAAAGACTGAGTGATAGGAAATCACGAAGAGTACATCAACATGCTGTATAGAAGCAGTACAAAACCAATAAGAAAGCAATGAAGCTGTGAAATCTCTTAAGCACTTTAGCTTAGTTTAACTTTTTCAAAAATGGCTTTTCAACAGTTAAGCAATTGTATGCAAGCAATTAGAAACAGATAAGCATAGAAGATCCGCCCCTCGGGCACAATTACACAACTAAAGAGGTACATGAGAGGTAAATAAGAAAGATAAGCACATAAAGGTTCGCCCCTCGGGCACAATCAACAAATCCGCCCCCTCGGGCAATATCTCAGAAAAATACCAGCCCCTCGGGCTATATCTCAGAACCATACCAGTTCCTCGGGCTATATCTCACATCACAATGGGTACACGCGCTCACTAGGGGTGTACAGACTCCGAGAGGGGCCCCTTACGGCCCAAGCACAATATCAAGTCATCTCGTGACATCATAAACAGGCTCTCGGCCTCATATCAATCTCAAGCCACCCCGTGGCGTACAATCTCAGGCCCTCGGCCTCACTGCTGCGGCGTGCAGCCCGACCTAAAAGTATCCTCACAACACAGGCCCTCGGCCTTACTCAGTCAGAATCTCATAAGCCCCTCGGGCATCAGTAAAACATGAAGCTCGGCTCACAATATCTTTAAAATATTATTTAATGTGTTTAAAACAGAATAACATAGCTGAGTTTTGAAAATAATGAAAATATTGCATGACTGAGCATCAATATGAAATCAACAGTGAGGAAAAATATCATTTAAATTCCCCTAATGGTTCAAACAGTTGGCACGAAATCGAAACATGGCCTTTAGCCCAAAGTATAATAATATCAAACAATTAGCTACCAAATATACAGAAAAATAGTCATTCGGGATGGACTAGTCACAATCCCCAACGGTGCACGACCCCACACTCGTCATCTAGCGTGTGCGTCACCTCAACACAGCCGAGCGTTGTGTAATCCTGGGTTTCATACCCTCAGAACAACATTTAAAATCATTACTCACCTCGAACTAGCCCGAAAAGCTACTCTGCAACACGCTTGCCTCTCGAACCAACTTCCGAGTGCTCCAAATCTACCAAGTTCAGATTTTTATCATCAAATTATGCTAAACGAATGAATTCCAATTGAAAAATATCGATTTTAAGTACAAAATCCGAAATCAGTCAAAACCCGACCACCGTGCCTGCATCCCGAAACTGGATAAACTTTATATCAAAATGTTCTTCAAAATTGGAGTTCGTTTGACCCCTCAAATCATCCCTAGAAGGTCATATAATCTCAAGCCCTAACTCCACCTTTTTCTACTGATTTTCATGTCTAAATCCATGTAAGATCACATATTTAACTCAAAAATAGGAAGAAATCACTTACCTAGTGTTGCTTGGTGAAAATCCCTCCTTGAGCTCTCCAAAATCGTCCAAGCCAAATGAAAGAAATGAAAGAAATGGGCTAAAACTCGTGTTTAAAACAATCTGCCCGGGCTTCATCGAGTTGTACCTTGCGCTGTGCAGGTTGTACATCCTATTACCATTTTCTCCTACTGTACACCTTCAGTTAAAATGCCCATAACTCCTTGTGAAAATATCCAAATTCCTAACGGTTTGAAGATTTAGAAACTAGACTCGAAGATCTTTCATTTGATAGGTTGTACACCATATAACTCTCTATATATTCCGAGATATGAGCTTCTAAAATCGGCTCCATGCATCAGAAAATTCTGTCGAAACTGCTCCACTACCCATCTTCAATCGATCATAACTTTCTGAAAAAATATCCAAATCATGAATGGTTTAACTCTATGGAAACTAGAATGCAAGGGCTACAACTTTTATATTTTAATAATTTACTGATTCCTTATAGATTGCAAGATATGAGTTTCCAAAATCGACTCCTCGCACCAGAAATTTTCTGGTGAACAGCTGAAGCTCAAAAATCTGCAACTTTTCCAAAGCATACAATAGTCCGTTTAACCACCCGAGGCCACCGGGACCTCAACCAAACATGCCAACATATCCCATAACATCATTCAAACTTGTTCCAGCCTTCGGAACGCTCAAAACAATATCACAACACCAAATTCGCATCGGATTCAAGCCTAAGAATTTCAAAATCTTCTAAATTACGCTTTTGATCAAATATCCAACCAAACCACGTCCGAATGACCTGAAATTTTGCACATACATCCCAAATGGCAACTCTCGGAATTCCATTCTGACCCCTATATCAAAATCTCACCTATCAACCGGAAAATGCCAAAAACTCAATTTCGCCAATTCAAGCCTAAATCTACTCCGGACCACCAAAACACATTCCGATCACGCACCTATGTCCCAAATCACCTAACAGAGCTAACCAAATCATAAAAATTCCAATCCGAGATCATATACTAACAATTCAAATCTTGGTCAAACCTTTCAAATTTCAAGCTTCAAATTGAGAACTGTTCTTCCAAATTCATTCTGATCACCTTGAAAACCAAAACCAACAATTTCCATAAGTCATAATACACTACACGGGGCAAGTCATGCCCGAGAACTGGCGAGCAAAGTGCAAAAGCTCAAAACGACCGGTCGGGTCGTTACATCCTCCCCCACTTAAACATACGTTCGTCCTCGAACGTGCCCAGAGTTGTTCCAAAAGCCAACCAATCGCCGAATAACCTTACCACGCATATACCCGGGGGTGATCCCACGTCACCATATCTCATATAGGTCTGATAACACGTTGTAACTGAAATTTCACAATCCAATCTAGCCCATAAACCATAGAACCACATTTTTACTTCTGAAATCATCAATACGATCAGAATCTCACATTTATACTGTGAATAAGTCCGAACAAGCTGTAACAAACCATATCTGTAACCTCATGTGCAATTACATGATATACCACATAACTCAAACACTGGTAACGATAACTTCTAATCACAGCAGTTGCACACAACAACTGAATATCGATAGAAAACCTCTTATCAACGAAAGCCTCATTCCGTCACTTTCATATACTGCCAATGATAAATAAAACACGCAATAAACCATAACCATTTCTCAGATCAACCATTCATGAGGCCACTTCTCCTTTGGCAATGACCATAGTAAATTTCTGAGCCAAACCTCGATATTATCCTTCCAACATGCTGAAATCGAATCAGTTTGTACTCATTTCTGATCGCGACGATCTCATCTAATCCAACACCACTACTCTGGTGACATGACACATCAATACAATCTAAAGACACAACAAAATGTTGAGAACCCTTCACACGTCGTAGAAACAGAATACGCGAATCTAACCCAAAGGGTCATACCTCCACATAACTTCTCTGCAATGCGCGATCCTATCCAAACACTGGTCCACATGAAACACCTCAAGTCACTATGCTCGAAATCGACAACCACACGCAATTTAATGTCTGGAACCAAAGCAAATCATCATACCCACGGTGAAGCAAATAACATACACCACACAAACCCGAAAGGACGTAACCGATACGCCATTCACCGAGCAACACCCAATTACTCTTTCCGCTCGACTTCCACTATGAAACCCCAATAGAACCGCACCATATGTTCCTATAACCAACAAATCATAATGCCTCGCAACATAGAAAGGTAACTCATAGATCTCCCCAGATTACTAATAAGCTCAATAACAATCGAATCAACACATCCCTCAACATTACAACTCGGAGCCAACCAAGCCGACTCAAGTTAGAACACACATCCACATTGGCCTGCCCACGAACCCCTTATCAAGGAAACCCTGAAGCTTCTCCTCAACTCCTTTAACTCTGCCGGTGCCATACGATACGGTGCCCGGCACCAAATCAATACCAAAATCAACAACCCGGTCCGGCGACATGCCTGACAGCAGGAAACACATCCGGAAGAATCCCTCATCACTGAAACTGAATCAATGGTAGGAGTCTCTGCACTGACATCCATCATGAAGGCCAAATAAGAAAGATAACCCTTCCCAGCCATCCGCTAGGTCTTCAAAAATTAAATCACCCTACTGGAAACATAATCCGTCGAACCTTGCCACTCAATCCGTGGCATCCCCGGCATAGCCAACGCTGCCGTCTTACCGCAATAGTCCAGAATAATACGACACTGAGACAACAAGTCTATACCCAATATCACATTCAAAATCTAACATACCAAGCAACAAGGATCCACTCGGGTCTCTAAACTCCAATAGTTACCACACAAGAACGATAAACACGATCCACAACCACGACCTAACCTGTTTATGAGAACTTCCCGTCTCCAAATCCATGTAGCACACGAATCACCATATCTGATCCCAATTCCGCCATCTGAATACATACCACACCTCTAATACCCAATCATTCCACGAGAGATCCGAATCTCAAGCCACCTCGTGGCGTACAATCTCAGGCCCTCGCCCTCATTATCATAATCAGTATATCACTACTGCAGCGTACAGCCCGACCCAAAAGTATCCTCACAACACAGGCCCTCGGCCTTACTCAGTCAGAATTTCATAAGCCCCTCGGGCATCAGTAAAACCTGAAGCTCAGCTCAAAATATCTTTAAAATATTACTTAATGTGTTTAAAACAGAATAACATAGTGAGTTTTGAATATAGTGAAAATATAGCATGACTGAGCATCAATATGAGATCAACAGTGAGGAAAAATATCATTTGAAATCCCCTAAGGGTTCAAACAGTCGGCACGAAGCCCAAACATGGCCTTTAGCCTAAAGTATAATAATATCCAACAATTAACTACCAAATATACAGAAAAATAGTCATTCGGGATGGACTAAGTCACAATCCCCAACGGTGCACGACCCCACGCTCGTCATCTAGCGTGTGCATCACCTCAACACAGTCGAACGTTGTGTAATCCGGGGTTTCATACCCTCAGAACAACATTTAAATTCATTACTCACCTCGAACTAGCCCGAAAAGCTACCTGCAACAGGCTTTCCTCTCGAACCAACTTCCGAGTGCTCCAAATCTACCAAGTTCAGATTTTTATCATCAAATTATGCTAAACGAATGAATTCCAATTGGAAAATATCGATTTTAAGCACAAAACCCGAAATCAGTCAAAACCCGACCCCCAGGCCCGTATCCCAGAACTGGACAAACTTTATACCAAAATGTTCTTCATCATCTCACGAGTCCATACATATAAAGAACTCAAAAATCGGAGTTTGTTTTACCCGTCAAATCATCCCTAGAAGGTCTCATAATCTCAAGCCCTAACTCCACCTTTTTCTACTGATTTTCATGTCTAAATCCATGTAACTCAAAAATAGGAAGAAATCACTTACCTAGTGTTGCTTGGTAAAAATTCCTCCTTGAGCTCTCCAAAATCGTCCAAGCCAAATGAAAGAAATGGGCTAAAACTCGTGTTTAAAACAATCTGTCCGGGCTTCATCGAGTTGTACCTTGCGCTGTGCAGGTTGTACATCCTATTACCATTTTCCCCTGTTGTACACCTTCTGTTAAAACGCACATAACTCCTTGTGGAAATATCCAAATCACAAACGGTTTGAAGATTTAGAAATTAGACTCGAAGATCTTTCATTTAATAGGTTGTACACCAAATAACCCTCTATATATTCCGAGATATGAGCTTCTAAAGTCGGCTCCATGCATCAGAAAATTCTGTCGAAACTGCTCCACCAACCATCACCAATCGATCATAACTTTCTGAAAAAATGTCCAAATCATGAATGGTTTAACTTTCTAGAAACTAGAATGCAAGGGCTACAACTTTCTTGTTTTGCAAATTTTCTTATTCCTTATAGATTGCAAGATATGAGCTTCCAAACTCGACTCCTCGCACCAGAAATTTTCTGGTGAACAGCTGAAGCTCAAAAATCTGCAACTTTTCCAAAGCATGAAATAGTCCGTTTAACCACCCGAAACTCACCCGAGGCCACCGGGACCTCAACCAAACATGCCAACATATCCCATAACATCATTCAAACTTGTTCCAACCTTCGGAACGCTCAAAACAACATCACAACACCAAATTCGCATCGGATTCAAGCCTAAGAATTTCAAAATCTTCTAAATTACGCTTTTGATCAAAAA
Source organism: Nicotiana attenuata (assembly GCF_001879085.1). Classification (NCBI taxonomy): domain Eukaryota; kingdom Viridiplantae; phylum Streptophyta; class Magnoliopsida; order Solanales; family Solanaceae; genus Nicotiana; species Nicotiana attenuata. The sequence goes on along the minus strand of NW_017671251.1, from coordinate 226,416 downwards.
CCAAACCAAACCACGTCCGAATGACCTGAAATTTTGCACACACATCCCAAATGACACAACGGAACTACTGCAACTCTCGGAATTCCATTCCGACCCCTATATCAAAATCTCACCTATCAACCGGAAAACGCCAAAAACTCAATTTCGCCAATTCAGGCCTAAATCTACTCCGAACCTCCAAAACACATTCCGATCACGCTCCGAAGTTCCAAATCACCTAACGGAGCTAACCAAATCATAAAATTCCAATCCAAGATCATATACTAACAAGTCAAATCTTGGTCAAACCTTTCAAATTTCAAGCTTCAAACTGAGAACTGTTCTTCCAAATTCATTTTGATCACCCTAAAAACCAAAACCAACGATTTACATAAGTCATAATACACTACACGGGGCAAGTCATGCCCGAGAACTGGAGAGCAAAGTGCAAAAGCTCAAAACGACCGGTCAGGTCGTTACATCCTCCCACACTTAAACATACATTCGTCCTCGAACGTGCCCAGAGTTGTTCCAAAAGCCAACCATTCGCCGAATAACCTTACCACGCATATACCCGGGGGTGATCCCACGGCACCCTATCTCATATAGGTCTGATAACACATTGTAACTGAAATTTCACAATCCAATCTAGCCCATAAACCATAGAACCATATTTCTACTTCTGAAATCATCAATACGATCAGAATCTCTCATTTATACTGTGAATAAGTCCGAACAAGCTGTAACAAACCATATCTGTAACCTCAGGTGCAATTACATAATATACCACATAACTCAAACACTGGTAGCGATAACTTTTAATCACAGCAACTGCACACAACAACCGAATACCAATAGAAAACCTCTTATCAACTAAAGTCTCATTCCGTCACTTTCATATACTGCCAATGATAAATGAAAAACGCAATAAACCATAACCGTTTCTTAGATCAACCATTCATGAGGCCACTTCTCCTTTGGCAAGGACCATAGTAAATTTCTGAGCCAAACCTCGATATTATCCTTCCAACATGCTGAAATCGAATCAATTTGTACTCATTTCAGATCCTGACGATCTCATCTAATCCAACACCACTACTCTGGTGACATGACACATCAATACAATCTAAAGCCACAACAAAATGCTGAGAACCCATCACACGTCGTAGAAACAGAATACGCGAATCTCACCCGAAGGGTCATACCTCCACATAACTTCTCTACAATGCGCGACCCTATCCAAACACTGGTCCACATGAAACACCTCAAGTCACTATGCTCGAAATCGACAACCATGCGCAATTTGATGTCTGGAATCAAAGCAAATCATCATACCCACGGTGAAGCAAATAACATACACCACACAAACCCGAAAAGACATAACCGATATGCCATTCACCGAGCAACACCCAATTACTCTTCCCGCTCGACTTCCACTATGAAACCCCAATAGAACTGCACCATATGTGCCTATAACCAACAAATCATAACGCCTCGCAACACAGAAAGGTAACTCATAGATCTCCCCAGATTACTGATAAGGTCAATAACAATCGAATCAACACATCCCTCAACATTACAACTCGGAGCCAACCAAGCCGACTCAAGTTAGAACACACATCCACATTGGCCTTCCCACGAACCCCTTATCAAGGAAACCCTGAAGCTGCTCCTTCAACTCCTTTAACTCTGTCGGTGCCATACGATACGGTGCCCGGCACCAAATCAATGCCAAAATCAACAACCCGGTCCAGCGACATGCACGGCAGCAGGAAACACATCCGGAAGAATCCCTCATCACTGAAACTGAATCAATGGTAGGAGTCTCTGCACTGACATCCATCACGAAGGCCAAATAAGAAAGACAACCCTTCCCAGCCATCCGCTAGGTCTTCAAAAATGAAATCACCCTACTGGAAACATAATCCGTCAAACCTTGCCACTTAATCCGTGGCATCCCCGGCATAGTCAACGCTGCCGTCTTAGCGCAACAGTCCAGAATAACACGACACTGAGACAACAAGTCTATACCCAATGTCACATTCAAAATCTAACATACCAAGCAACAAGGATCCACTCGGGTCTCCAAACTCCAATAGTTACCACACAAGAACGATATACGCGATCCACAACCACGACCTAACCTGATTATGAGAACTTCCCGTCTCCAAATCCATGTAGCACACGAATCACCATATCCGATCCCAATTCCTCCATCCGAATACATACCACACCTCTAATACCAAATCATTCCACGAGAGATACTCTAAAATTCTTCTGTGCCGCCAAGGAAACTCGAATATCAGCAGTCGATCTAACAAGAAAGTGCTGCAATACTACCGAAGTACCATCAACTTAATCACATTGCCTTTTTCTGAAATATATACCTTCGTCAAATCACCCCAATTAGCAATACTATTTCCTTAATCATCTGAAAATCATTTCTCTAATTATCTGAAGCTGCCCGCTGCCTAAGAGTTTTATGACCTTCCTTTCAGAACTGAACTATGACCTTACATATGAAAATCTCAATCCTACACAACATACCGCATATACCATACCATCATATGATAAATATGAGAACTTCATAATCCACTCCTAGCTACAAGCAACTACGTACTCAACCAGCCAAGAACTTTTCCATTTGATCCCATCTAGGAGAAAATCACTATACATCCCATGCTCCTCATGCCAGTAGAAAATATACATCTCCAACCGTGGTAGAAATTATCAAGAACTCTACGAATCCCCTTTGAACAAAACCGAACCATCAGGACTGACTCCTTCTAACTCAGCCAAGCTACACAAGCCATCAAAACCTAAGAGCATTGCCATGAAACACCTGTGGAAACCCACCACTTCATAAGCACCCAAGAGCCGATCATATCCATTACCATGCCGATCCGCCCTACCATATCCGAATTTCCTTTTGATTTACCTTCAACTTGATACTCCTTCTTGCTATAATACCACAATTCCTCAACCCAGACTTACCACACGAGACCCAAGCATAATACCGCACAGTCTAAGGCTCACAACCCGCTGAATACTCTTTTAAATATTCCCAAAAGCACCACATTCAAAATACCTACCCTGAAAAGACTTCATGCGAATCTGAAGCCATTACCTTCCTAATACTGATGTATAAAATCCCATAATTGATATAGAAATGACACAAGTCCTGACACCCTCCAGCGCAAACCTCAGTTCCTAGCCAAATCATACACTTGAAAATTTTCTAATTATTACATGTACAATCTTGAACACATTAGAACCATTCTCGAGAGTCATCCACTCTACTCAAACTGCAATTAGCCTGATCAAACAGACCGAACAACCAGTGCCTCATTAGCTTTCCGGCACCGCAGAATGTAACCTCATTCCAAAACAACCAAGCAACTTCCTGCTCTATGCACCGACCATCCTTTACCAAAATCAACTCAAGACATTCCGTGATTCTCACACACCTATGAAGCATACTATATCCTTTGTCAAGAATTTTCCTTTACTCGAGCCATCCTCGGTCTCAATCTCCGTAGGCCATAACTGATTCACCCGCACGCCTCAACTGGAACCAACATAGCACATAACCGTGCAGTCAACTAATCAATAGCAGACTCCCCCACTTGGCTCGAAGCCATAGATCAAAACAACTCATAATGCTTATACTCTACTATTGCCATAATACCATAGTGAGATTAAACTCGATCCTTCATAAACTCGTGAAACACCGACCATCTAGTACATTAAATCTTCTGCAAATCTCGCATTTACCCTCGTAACAGTTAAATCCACTCTCTTGAGCGACCCAAAATTTAAATTTCAACACGTAGATTTCACTTGTAAATGAGATTTCCTAACAGACAACATAAGGATCACACAACTTCAGAACACTCCGCATGAGATAACCCACCTGTTTTGCCTCAAACTAACATTTCTGTATACCTTCCACCGTCATAGACATTATGCAGTCGCTTGATCTTATGGATTCTGAGATCATACCGCAACATGAAATTTACTTCACTCCCAACTAGGACACATGAAAAGATTCCTCACACACCCATAACTCGGGGCTATACCTCAAATCGGGATGGAAATCAAGCACCTAATAGTTTTTCTATCCTCCAGGGGACCCTTCTCGTCGCTTCCAAATCATATGATTACATCTCGCAGTCATAACATACTCATCGCATAGCCATCCGGCCATCACTTCTACTATCAGGGACACTACCGGACATATAAGTTCAAAAACACTTGCTCACACAATCAGCACCTTGGTGCTCAAGCCATAGGCAAAAATCCAGCCTCAAGTCTTCCAAACTAGCCCAACATCAACACATAGAGATAACATCTCACCCCTCGATCAGGAAATCTCAAGCCATCGATGCACATCTGATACTGAATGCTCATGCGCGCATACGAACGCGAGGAAGGAATTCAAAGAGTTACTTTTCAAGCTGAATCAAGGACGCACGATAAGAGTTCAAGTATATGTAGTTTTTCCTAACGATTCTGCAGCCTCCCGAGGATAAGCACAGACGTCTCCGTACCGATCCGCGAGACTCTACTAAACCTGCTCATGACTCGTGAAACCTATGTAACCTAGGCTCTGATACCAACTTGTCACGACCCTAAACCCAAACCCGGTCGTGATGGAGCCTCTCGCGAAGACAAGGCCAGCCAACACATTCCCATTCCAATCATAAGCAATAAACTAATAAGTATTACGTCGTAAACATGATAAAATCTCAAAAATAAGCAGTTAACAGTATAATTTGCGAAAAAACAAACCCAACACAGCCCGATACCGGGGTGTCACTAGTCATGAGCATCTACTAAGGTCTGAATACAAATAGAGTCAAAAAAATTACTAAATACAGTCTAATGAAATTGAGAGGGAGAAAAGCAGTGCTGCGAATGTTGGGCAGCTACCTTGCTAAACTCCGATGACTCTGCCTCTAAGCAACCAATACCCCCTACCGGGTTCAGAAATATCTGAATCTGCACACAAGGTGCAGGGAGTAAAGTGAGTATTTCCAACTCAATGAGTAATAAAAATAAATGAAGAATGAGTGATAGGAAATCACGAAGAGTACATCAACATGTTGTATAGAAGCAGTACAAAACCAGTAAGAAAGCAATGAAGCTGTGAAATCTCTTAAGCACCTTAGCTCAGTTTAAACTTCATCAAAAATGGCTTTTCAACAGTTAAGAATTGAATGCAAGCAATTAGAACAGATAAGCATAGAAGATCCGCCCTTCGGGCACAATTACACAATTAAACAGGTACATGACAGGTAAATAAGAAAGATAAGCATATAAAGGTTCGCCCCTCGGGCACAATCTCAACAAATCCTCCCCTCGGGCAATATCTCAGAACAATATCAGCCCCTCAGGCTATGTCTCAGAACCATACCAGCCCCTCGGGCTATATATCACATCACAATGGATACCCGCGCTCACTGGGGGTGTATAAACTCCGGGAGGGGCCCCTTACGGCCCAAGCGCAATATCAAGCCATCTCGTGGCATCATAAACAGGCTCACGGCCTCATATCAATCTCAAGCCACTTCGTGGCGTACAATCTCAGGCCCTCGGCCGCATTATCATAATCAGTATATCACTGCTGCGGCGTGCAGCCCGACCTAAAAGTATCCTCACAACACAGGCCCTCGGCCTTACTCAGTCAGAATCTCATAAGCCCCTCGGGCATCAGTAAAACATGAAGCTCAGCTCAAAATATCTTTAAATTATTATTTAATGTGTTTAAAACAAAATAACATAGCTGAGTTTTGAAAATAGTGAAAATATAGCATGACTGAGCATCAATATGAAATCAACAGTGAGGAAAAATATCATTTAAAATCCCCTAAGGGTTCAAATAGTGGGCACGAAGCCCAAACAAAGCTTTTAGCCCAAAGTATAATAATATCAAACAATTAGCTACCAAATATACAGGAAAAATAGTCATTCGAGATGGACTAAGTCACAATCCCCAACGGTGCATGACCCCACGCTCGTTATCTAGTGTGTCCGTCACCTCAACACAGCCGAACGTTGTGTAATCTGGGGTTTCATACCCTCAGAACAACATTTAAAATCATTATTCACCTCGAACTAGCCCGAAAAGCTACTCTGCAACACGCTTGCCTCTCGAACAAACTTCCGAGTGCTCCAAATCTACCAATTTCAGATTTTTATCATCAAATTATGCTAAACGAAAGAATTCCAATTGAAAAATATAAATTTAAGCACAAAACCCGAAATCAGTCAAAACCCGACCCCCGGGCCCGCATTCCGGAACTGGACAAACTTTATACCTAAATGTTCTTCATCATCTCACAAGTCCGTACATATAAAGAACTCAAAAATCGGAGGTCGTTTGACCTCTCAAATCATCCCTAGAAGGTCTCATAATCTCAAGCCCTTACTCCACCTTTTTCTACTGATTTTCATGTCTAAATCCATGTAAGAAATCACTTTTCCTGCTGTACACCTTCTGTTAAACGCCCATAACTTATTTTGAAAATATCCAAATGACAAACGGTTTGAAGATTTAGAAACTAGACTCGAAGATCTTTCATTTAATAGGTTGTACACCATATAAATCTCTATATATTCCGAGATATGAGCTTTTAAAGTCGGCTCCATGCATCAAAAAATTCTGTCAAAACTGCTCCACCAGCCATCTTCAATCGATCATAACTTTCTGAAAAAATATCCAAATCATGAATAGTTTAACTTTGTGGAAACTAAAATGCAAGGGCTACAACTTTTATGTTTTGCAAATTTTCTGATTCCTTGTAGATTGCAAGATATGAGCTTCCAAACTCGATTCCTCGCACCAGAAATTTTCTGGTGAACAGCTGAAGCTAAAAAATCTGCAACTTTTCCAAAGCATGAAATAGTCCGTTTAACCACCCAAAACTCATCCGAGGCCACCAGAACCTCAACCAAACATGCCAACATATCCCATAACATCATTCAAACTTGTTCCAACCTTCGGAACGCTCAAAACAACATCACAACACCAAATTCGCATCCGATTCAAGCCTAAGAATTTCAAAATCTTCTAAATTACGCTTTTGATCAAAAACCCAACCAAACCACGTCCGAATGACCTAAAATTTTGCAGACACATCCCAAATGACACAATGGAACTACTGCAACTCTCGGAATTCCATTCTGACCCCTATATCAAAATCTCACCTATCAACCGGAAAATGCCAAAAACTCAATTTCGCCAATTCAGGCCTAAATCTACTCTGAACCTCCAAAACACATTCCGATCACGCTCCTAAGTCCCATATCACCTAACGGAGCTAACTAAATTATAAACATTCCAATCCGAGATCATATACTAACAAGTCAAATCTTGGTCAAACCTTTCAAATTTCAAGCTTCAAACTGAGAACTGTTCTTCCAAATTCTCTTTGATCACCCTGAAAACTAAAACCAACGATTTACATAAGTCATAATACACTACACGGGGCAAGTCATGCCCGAGAACTGGCGAGCAAAGTGCAAAAGCTCAAAATGACCGGTCGGGTCATTACAGGTACCCCCGACATGTATGGGAGCCAACTCCCGATGATGTGGAAGAGGAATACGTTGCGAAAACGGTAGAATCCTAAGAGAGCAACAGAAAGCCATCATGGGTCACCTTTCAAAGCAGGATCAGGCGATGATAGAATTAAAGCAAGTATTGTCCGGCGGTTCTAATAACGCCAATGGAAGAGGCCCGGTGCCTCTCAGAGCTACTGCAAATCAGACGCCTCAAAGAGATGATAATAACACCCCGAGGAGAGAGACCGATTTTGACGGTGTCGGGGGGATCGATAGCGGATCTGGTATTGATAATAGTAATGATCCATTCAAAACCGAGCTCATGAGATTTATGAAGGAAATGAGCAAGTGGATGGATCAGAATGCGAAGGAATTTCATGCCCGAATGGATCAGATTCCGAGCGCACCACCAGTTTTGAAGGGTCCGGATTCGAAAAAGTATACTCTGTTGTCGTCCAAATCGAGCGCAGCACCGGGGTTAATTCCGAAGAGGTTCAAGATGCCGGACATACCAAAGTACAATAGGACTTCAGATCCTCAGGAGCACATCACAACCTATACAACGGCTGTAAAAGGGAACGATTTGGCTCAGCATGAGATCGAGTTGGTTCTGCTGAAACGGTTTGGAGAAACCCTTACGAAGGGGACCTTGACAGGCTATTCACACTTACCCAAACATTCAATAGATTCTTTTGAAATGCTCAAAGATTCGTTCATTAAGGCCTATGCCGGGGCTAGAAAGGTCCAGGCTAGGAAGGCAGACATATTCAAGATCGCACAAGGTGATTCTGAATTGCTGCGGGAGTTCATGATTAGATTCCAGAAAGAGAGGATGCTGCTACCGGCCATACCAGACGAGTGGGCAGCAGAGGCGTTCACAAAGAGTTTAAATCCGAGGAGCTCAGACGCCTCCTGAAAGTTGAAGGAAAACCTGCTCGAATTCCAAGCGACTACATGGGCAGACGTTCATAACCGCTTTGAGTTGAAAATAAGGATAGAGGACGATCAGCTTAGGTTCCCGGTATCAACCAAGGGGCGGGACCGAGGAAAGAACCAGAATAAGTTCAAATGTGATTTCGATACAGATCGACAATCTTTTAAGGGCCGGTTTGTGCCATACGAGAGAATCGAAGGACGCAGCACCAAAGGGTTCCGGTCCTCGCATAAGTCCATTTAGGACAGAAGTACTAACCGTGGCCGGAACAGTAGATCGTTACAAGAAAAAGAGGTACCGGGGACCCGAGATTCCTCATATCCCAGGCTGTTAGATTATAACTTAAACATCAGCATAGTGGAGCTGGTATCGACGAAGAGGAACATCAAAGAAACACGATTCCCGAAGCCAATCACATCCGATCCCAAACAGAGGGATCCTAACTTATGGTGTGAATATCATGGGACTCATAGCTACAGAACTAGGGACTGCCGGCATCTGCGTGAAGAGGTGGCAACGTTGTAGAAGAACGGCCATCTTAGGGAATTCTTGAGTGAACGGGCCAAGAAAAATTAGAGTCGTGGCCAGGATAATGCGGAACCTTCAAACATAGCAGAAGATCCTCTCCGATTAACTATCAACATGATTTTTGGAGGGAATGAAATCAACGGTGTAACCTTCTCGGTGACCAAGAAGACAAAGGTTTCAGTGACTAACAGCAAAAGACTCCGGGAGGTTGCCGAAGACGATATCACCTTCACGGAGGAAGACGCTGATGGACTTCTCATTCCACATAATGATGCTCTGGGAATCTCTCTCAATGTCTTAGAATTTAAGATTAATCGTGTTTTGGTTGACCCAGGAAGCTCAGCCAACATCATTCAATGGAGAGTACTAGAGCAAGCAAAGTTAACCGGAAGCAGCATTTCGGCAACAAAGCTCCTTTGCTGGAATGCTCCTCGCCGGATTCAACTTGGAAAGTGTGAAAACCCGAGAGGAGATCCTACTGCCCATGAACTCCGAAGGGGTAAATCAAGACCACCTTATTTGAAATGGTAAGCGACATGTTCTACAACATAATTCGTGGAAGGCCATGGTTACATGAGATGAAAGCCATACCATCAATATATAACCAACTGCTGAAATTCCCAAACCTAAAAGAAATCAAGCAGATAAGACGAGATCAACTGGTAGCATGAGAAATGAGCGCAGTATCGATTTCCAATAGTAAAGGAAAGGAGCCCAACAAATAGCAATTACAGAAACCGAAGCCTGCTCCTGTACCAAGTGAAGATGATAAAGGCGAGGAGTCGTTGCAATCCCACCAGGTACTGAGATACTTTCAAGTACCGAAAGAGACAAACACAACCAAGTCCACGCCACAAGAACTCGAGCAAGTAGCTTTGTTTGAAGGATTCTTGGAAAGGAAGTTTCACTTGGGAACAAGACTTAATCCTGAACTCATGTCAGACTTTATTAATTTTCTTAAAGCTGACATTGATTGTTTTGCATGGTCGCATTCAGATATGACATGTATCCTACTAGAGGTGACCGTGCATAAGCTAAGCCTGAACCCGAGCTTCCCTCCAGTAAGGCAAAAGAAACGCCCAATAGCCGAGGTCAGAAATATGTTTGTTAAGGAAGAGGTAACTCGACTACTTGACATCGGTTTGATCTGGGAGGTAAAGTATCCTGAATGGTTAGCCAATGTAGTTGTGGTTTCGAAAAAGAATAACAAGTTTTGAATGTGCGTAGATTATAAAGACTTGAATTAGGCGTGCCCTAAAGACTCGTTCCCATTGCCAAACATTGATCAAATGATTGATGCAACGGCCGGGCACGAGTTAATGAGTTTGCTTGATGCTTATTACGAGTACAATAAAATCAAGATGAACCCAGAAGATCAGGAATTTTTTTGTTCATAACGAACTTTGGCACAAATTGTTCTAATGTGATGCTCTTTGGGCTTAAAAATGCCGAATCCACTTATCAGAGGCTCGTGAACAAGATGTTCGAGAAGCAAATAGGTAAAACAATGGAAGTTTAAATAGATAACATATTGGTCAATTCTTTGAATGCAGGTGATCTTTTAAGCACCTCCAAGAAATCTTCGATATCTTGAGGAAGTATAACATGAAGCTCAACCCGAAAAAATGTGTGTTTGGGGTTGGCTTCGATAAGTTCTTGGGTTTCTTGGTATCACAGATAGGGATCAAGGTAAATCTAGATAAAATCAAGCCATCGAGGACATCTTGGACCAGCTAACAAGTGTAAAAGAAGTACAAAGGCTCACCGGAAGTCTGACCGCTTTAAGCAAGTTTATCTCTCGATCCTCGAAAAAATGTCATCACTTCTTCTCACTTCTGAAGAGGAAGAACAATTTTGAATGGACTCCAGAAAGTCAGCAGGCCTTGAAAGAACTGAAATGTTATCTATCCAGCCCCCAGCTATTTTCAAAATCGGGGGAAGGTGAACAATTACTGATATATCTAGCGGTCTTTGAAGTAGCGGTAAGTGTCTTTTTTGTCGGAGAAAATGAAGGTATGCAATTTCCTATCTATTATGTTTTTAAAATTTTGTCAGGAGCGGAGACTCGCTATTCGTACCTCGAAAAGTTGTCCTTAGCTCTCGTAGTCGTCTTTCGAAAGCTTAGGCTTTATTTTCAGTGTCACCTGATAGCCGTTGTGGCAACTTTCCCCTTGCGGAATGTTCTTCGCATGCCTGAGTTGTCAGGCCGGTTGGCTAAGTGGGAAGTAAAAATTTCTGAATTCAATATTGAATACAAGCCTAGGACTACGATCAATCCACAAGTTTTGGCCGATTTCGTGGCCGATTTCAGTCCCGGGTTATTTCCCCTGGCTGCTAAAGAATCAGTGCTAATATCGGACATGACATCTGGAGTTTGGACCTTGTTCACAAACAGGGCTTCTAATGCGAATCTGGGCTTGGGGGGTGCTAATCACGCCCTCGGGGGTAACACTGAGGCAGGCCGCTAAAACTATTCTGTTAACTAACAATGAATCCGAGTTTGATTCTTTGGTTGCAGGACTCGAATTGGCCCAGGGACTTGGCTCCGAGGTCATAAAAATTAAATGTGATTCACAACTAGTAGAAAACTAGGTGTATGAGATTTCGACGCAAAGGAGGAACACATGCAACAATATGTGATTAAGGTTCAAACATTGCTCGCACGATCTAGGGAGTGGTAGATCACACATATTCTGAGAGATGAGAACGTGGAAGCAGATGCATTGGCCAATTTGGGGCCATCCACGGAGATGAAAAAATCTGACTCCGGCACTATCGTTCAACTTATGCATTCAGGACTAGATGTGGATGGCTATTGTGAACTAAATACAACCAACCTAGTCTGGGACTGGAAGAATGAGTTCATCGAGTATCTTCGGCATGTCAAGTTGCCAAAGATCTGAAGGCATCTCAGGCACTACGCACCACAGTGGCTCGCTATTACCTCATGGGGGGACAATTATATAGGAGAGCATACCAAGTCCCGTTGACCCGATGTTTAGGAGCCTCGGAGGTGGACTACATGATGAGAGAGGTCCATGAAGGAATTTTCGAGAACCATTCAGGTGCAGATTCGTCAGTCCTAAAGCTGGTTAGGGCAGGATACTACTAGCCCCCGATGGAGCAAGACACAAAGGCGTTCGTTTAGAAGTGCAACAAGTATTAGCGTCATGCACAGTTGGTGAACCAATCGGCGGAACTCTTGCATTCGGTACTATCCCCATGGCCATTCATGAAATGAGGGATGAATATAGTTGGTTCGCTGCCACTGGGTCCCGGAAATGTAAGATTCTTTTTAATTTCCGATTACTTCACCAAATGGGTTGAAGAAGGTCCTTACCAAAATATCGGCGAGTGCGAAGTGATCGAATTCCTGTGGGAACACATAATCTGTCAATTCGGAATACCAAAGGAAATTTCTTGCGATAACAGACCACAGTTCATAGGCTCCAAAGTCAAAAAATTTCTTGAGGACTTGAAATTCAAAATGATTACATCCTCACCGTACCATTGGAGCGTTAATGGACAGACGGAATCGACCAATAAGGTGATTATCCAAAATCTCAAAAAGGGGTTAGAAGCGGCTAAAGGCAAGTGTCCCAAAGAGTTACCGGGTGTGCTATGGGCATACTGGAAGATGGAAAAATCAAGCACGGGAGAGATGCCCTTCTCTCTCGTATACAGTGCGGAAGATCTGATCCTGGTGGAAGTAAGGGAACCAACCTTACGATTTTCCCGAGCAAACGAAGAAACAAATAATGAGGCATTGTTGGTGAAGCTGTATCTGCTCACCAAACAACAACAACAACAACAAACCCAGTTTGATCCCAACAGGTGGGGTCTGGGGAGGGTAGTCTGTACGCAGACCTTACCCCTACCTAATGCAGGTAGAGAGGCTGTTTCTAATAGACCCTCGGCTTAGGAAGGGAAAGAAGAAGAAGAGAAAAGCAAGGAAGGAAGAAAGATGGAAGAGAAAAGAAAAGGGAGAGATAAAGGATAAGTAGTACCAAATAATAGCAACAGGGAATACAATACCTGAGGCGAACAAACCCATATAACGTAATAAAAATCTAAGAATATGAAGAGACATGAATGCTACTAAGACTATCGGTGAACAACTATAAACTACCTACTAACCTTCTACCTTAATCCTTGACCTCCACACCCTCCTATCAAGGGTCATGTCCTCAGTGAGCTGAAGCAGCGCCATGTCCTGCCTAATCACCTCTCCCCAATACTTCTTAGGCCTACCTCGACCTCTTCTCAAACTCTCCATGACTAACCTCTCACGCCTCCTGACTGGAGCATCAATGCTTCTTCTCTTAACATGTCCGAACCATCTCAGCCTCGACTCCCGCATCTTGTCCTCCTCGGAGGCTACTCCCACTGTGTCCCGGATAGCTTCATTCTTAATCCTATCTCTCTTAGTACACCCACACATCCATCTCAACATCCTCATCTCTGCTACTCTCATCTTCTGCACGTGGGACTTCTTGACTGGCCAACACTCAGCCCCATACAACATAGCCGGTCAAACCACCACTCGATAAAACTTACCCTTAAGTCTTAGTGGCACATTCCTATCACACAAAACACCGGAAGCGAGCCTCCACTTCATCCATTCCGCTCCGCTGCAATGTGCGACATCTTAGTCAATCTCCCTGTTGCCCTGGATAATAGACCCGAGATACTTAAAACTCGCTCTCTTGGGGATAACTTGGGCATCATGCTTAACCTCTACGTCTGCATCATGGGTCCCGTCACTGAATTTGCACTCCAAGTATTCTGTCTTGGTTCTACTCAGTTTGAAACCTTTAGACTCCAAGTTCTGTCTCCAAACCTCCAACATCGCGTTAGCTCCGCTACGCGTCTCGTCAATCAACACTATATCACCGGCAAATAGCATGCACCAAGGCACCTCCCATTGGATGTGATGCGATAGTACATCCATCGCCAAGGCTAATAAAAATGTGGCTAAGAGTCGATCCCTGGTGCAACCCCATCACCATAGGGAAAGGCTCCGAGTCACTACCCACAGTCCTCACCCGAGTCTTAGCATCATCATACATATCCTTAATCACCCTAATGTACGCTACTGGAACGCCGCTAACCTCCAAACACCTACACAGGACCTCCCTCGAAACTTTATCGTACGCCTTCTCAAGGTCAATAAACACCATATGCAAATCCTTCTTCCTCTCCCTGTACTGCTCCAGTAATCTCCTTACCATATGAATCGCTTCCATAGTCGATCGCCTCGGCATGAATCCAAACTGATTCTCGAAAATAAACACGCACCTCCTCACCCTAGCCTCCACCACCCTCTCCCAAACCTTCATAGTGTGACTCAATAACTTGATACCCCTATAATTGTTGCAATTTTGGATATCACCCTTGTTCTTGTAAAGCAGAACCATCGTACTCCACCTCCATTCTTTAAGGATCTTCTTTGTCTTAAAAATAACATTAAACAGCCTAATGAGACACTCCAAACCTGCCCGCCCCGCACTCTTCCAGAATTCCACCAGGATTTCATCTAGCACCGTCGCTCTGCCCCTGCACATCTTACGCATCTCCCTTTCCACCTCCTCTACCGTAATCCGCCTACAGTACTCAATCCCGCCGACTCTCGGAGTGCTCCAACTCACCCAGCACAATGCGTCTATCCCCCTATTCAACAGTTTATGGAAGTATGTCTGCCATCATCTCCTAATGAGTGCCTCGTCCATCTACACTTTTCCATCCTCGTCCTTAATGCACTTGACTTGGTCTAAGTCGCGGGCTTTCCTCTCCCTCACCTTGGCCAACCGGTACAACCTCTTGTCCCGCCTTTGCCCTCGAGCTCCTCATACGAACGAGCAAATGCGGTGTTCTCAGCCGTCATAACTGCTAACTTTGCCTCTTTCTTTGCCTTTCTGTAACACTCCCGATAAGTCCTTTTTTCCTCCTCATTTGTACTCTCTACTAGCTTCAAATAAGCAGTTTTCTTAGCTTCCACTTTACCTTGAACCTCTCCATTCCACCACCAGTCCCCTTTATGACCCCCAGGAGAGCCCTTCGTGACCCCTAAGACCTCTCTAGCAGCTACCCTAATGCAATCTACAGTCGTGAACCACATACTAGACGCGTCCCCCATACTCATCCAGGCCCTCATAGCCAACAACTTCTTCCCTAACTCCTGAGCTTTATCCTTGGTCAAGTTACCCCACTTGATCTTAGGTTGCCTGCACCCCGCCCTCTTCCTCCTACTCCTCTTGATCTCCAGGTCCATAACTAGGAGCATATGTAGAGTCGTGAGGTGCTCACTTGGGATGACCTTGGAGTCAGTGCACAGACCTTTATTGCATTTCCTGCAGAGAAGATAATCAATCTGAGTCTTGCCCATTGAATTCCGAAAAGTGACCAGGTGTTCTTCCCTCTTCGGAAAACTCGAGTTAGCTATAAACAAATCAAAAGCTCTAGCAAAATCCAACAGTGAATTACCTCTCTCATTCCTATCCCCAAAACCGTACCCGCCATGCACATCATCATAACCCCTAGCACTAGCCCTAATATGACCATTGAAATCTCCGCCAATGAACAACTTCTCTGTGTGCGAGATACCAAGCACCATCTCGTCCAAATCCTCCCAGAATTACTTCTTGACCCCCTGGTCCAAACCTGCCTGAGAAGCG
Organism: Nicotiana attenuata; assembly: GCF_001879085.1. Lineage (NCBI taxonomy): Eukaryota > Viridiplantae > Streptophyta > Magnoliopsida > Solanales > Solanaceae > Nicotiana > Nicotiana attenuata. The sequence continues at coordinate 210,735 of NW_017671251.1, read as the reverse complement.
TATGCACTAATCACGTTTACAGTAAACCCACCAACTACCAGCTTAATACTCACCAACCTATCATTTATCCTCCTAACCTCAACCACGAGCTCCCTGAGGTCCCTGTCTACTAAAATACCTACCCCATTCTTACCCCCAGCGTTCCTTGAGTACCATAGTTTAAACCCGTCTACATCTCGTGCCCTAGTACCCTTCCATCTAGTCTTCTTAACACACGCTATGTTGATCTTCCTCTTCTGAAGAATCTTACCTAACTCTATAGACTTCCCCGTCAACGTCCCAATGTTCCAAGACCCAATTCTCAGCCTAGAGGCTATCTTACCCCCCTTCCCACCCCTGGACCCCACCCGAGGACATGACCTTACTCTCACTTCGTTCACAACCACCACTATAAGCAAAAGGTGTTAGGTAAACACTACCACTAAGAACCAAAAACGGGAACAAAGACTACAAGCTACGAACCCGAGAGCTAAAAACAAGCGACTACGAGAACAGAAACGCGGCAGGCCCTAGAATAATGAATCTACCACGTCTACAAAACTACCCCTATGCAAAGACAAAATTAAAATGAAATGATGAAACCTTAAGCTTAAAACACTAGTAGAAAAGATAGAAAAAGCAATCAATCCAATCAAAATTGCGGCAAGGCAACAATAAATAGATGTGCGCAAATACAATTCAAGAAAGATCGAACCTGGATCACAGTCGGGGATGTCCGGACGCGCTTCCAAATCCGCTGAATGCTGCTGCTCCCGAACCCGTGAGTAGGAAAGTTTCAGTGATTTGTCAATTTCACCGGAATTAGATAGGAGATAATAGTACCAAAGAGAGAATTTATCTGTTACCAGTTTATTAATCAAAAGCGGTCTAAAATACCCAGAAAAAATATTCCTCTGTTTCAAAATTTCCGTTTGAATTGACAGAGAAATTGTTGCGCTGTGGGTCTTCTTGATGAAACACGAAAGAGTGAAAATCAATATCTCAATATTGGTCAGTTAAAGGAATGGATATCTTTGAATGTGAAGCCAACTTTCGTAGAGGATTCTGGACTTTGACAACCGCAAGGAAAACTTAGTCCGAGAAGACAAAAACAAGAAAGATTCAATCTTTCTTCAAGAAAACTAAATCCCAGATGACCCAAAAACAAAAAAGATAAAAAGCCTCTGAAAAGAAGTGTTTGAGAAAAATGTTCTCTGAAAAGAAGTTGAAAAAAGTAGTTGCGGAAATTGCTCAAAACAAAGAAACATCTGGCTCGATGGCAAGTTCCTAATGGGAAGTAAAGCTTTCCATCGAACCAAAGATTATTCAACCGTTCACAAGTGTTTCAACCAGCAAAGCCAGACCTCTAGTGTTAGAATTCGCATACTTCACATTCAAACACTGGGGGGGAATAGTATTGGATGCAGCAGCAAGGATGCCACAAAAATTGGAACTACGAGACCCAAGAACAGTATCGGGAGTGGGGACTGCATAGACAGCCTCGTAGAAATAAGTTGTACTATCCACATGTATTGGCAATTTCTCTTATTTAGCATCGAATGCTTATGTAATTATAAAGATAGTAGGAATAAAATAAAGTCCTTTTATTTTTATCTTATTTCTTGTCCAAACGATAAGTTAATTTTATCATTTGAAAGTTAACAGAAAACTTCAAATGCTTGTGCAATAATAAACATGAGGAATCTTTTTCAAGAGCATCGTAAACATAAAAGGGCCCCTTATGAAACCCTCATAGTAAAGGGTTGGTTCTAGAAGAGTTTATTTTCGGAATAAGAAGCTATCGGACGAAAATACACCCGAAGCCTTATCTAATTCAACACAAAAAGAACAAACTTTGCGCAATACTTAAGTAAAAATCTTCTTCCTTTATCAAAATGCCAAACGGCACAAATACAAAAGTACAAAGGAAGACAAAAAAAGAAAAAAGGAAAAATCTAAATATTATAGCCACCGGAACTCGGGGGAGAGAGGCATCTACGCCCCCTCTTCTTGAGGGAAAGTGGGTGGATCAGTCGTCGGTTCGGGACCTGGGCCTTCATCACATTCTCTTCAAGTTCCTCCTCAGTTCCTGAGTACTCAAAATTGGTGCTCGAAGAGCTAGTTGCATCAAGCTGAGCCGAGAGACATTCTCGAGTAGTTAACTCCAGTGCTTGGGCCTTGGCGATACCATCATCAATATCAACGATGCCCGCTTTGGCCTCCTCCAAGGTTTTTCTCCTTATATTATACATAGTGTATGTCTTTTCAAATACGAGGGAATTCCCTTGGTATTGGAGCTTTGCCTTAAGTTTGTCAACCTCGGCATAAAGGCCATCCCTCTCAGATCTCGTGGCGATGAGGCTAGAATCCATATCACGGATTATAGAAAGGTGAAGCCAGTTTTGATCCATGATCTTCTCAAATCTCTCTTCCATCTTGACCCTCTTCTCTTCGGCGGCATTAGCCTCCTCAGTATTGGAGCTCAAGGTTGCCTCCAAATTATTCATCTGTTCAATGGAGGCAGAATCGCGCTCGACGGCAGCAAGAACGGCATCTTGAAGCTTATCCCACTTTGCCTTAGCATCTTGAAGTTGTGCATATAGCTGAGTGGCTTCTTGGCTGTGGGCCATCATTTCCTGCTCGCTTTGCTGTAACCGAGCCTCAAGCTCGTCCGCTTCAGCAGCCTTTTTCTATAGCACTAGGAGGTGTGCAACAAGTTAATTCCTTTTGGCCAATAGCTGATCCCGTTCAGACATAAGTCCTTTATCAAGAATCAATCTCTGAAAGCCCTCGAAAGCAAGAAAGTTATCTTGCAAAAGGTATATCAAAGTTAGAAACCTCGTTACAATAGGTAAGTAAAAAACAAGCAATAAGAGAACAAGTACAATACTGCTGACGCATTACGCACGACGTTATTAAACATGCACTCCTCTAAAAGGAAGTGTATCTTCTTTTTATCCTTCTCTGATGCCAACAGCTTCAGGTAGTTTGCAAGTTCCACCAGCCTAGACAGCAGATGGCACCCCTTCAAAACCGAGAGAGTGACATTCCTCCTTCCTCAGGGATCTGTAGAAGGGGTGAATAAGTGTTTCCCAAATTTCCGTGGTCAGAAGACTGGGGAGGAGAAGCACCCTCATGTCGGGCGTATATGGCTGGCGGAGCAGATGCATCAGATGCTGGTGGTATAGATACAACTGGTGTTGAAGGGCATAAAGTTGTTGGTGTTGTAGGTTGATAAGCAGCTGCAATAGGAGCACTACTGATTATTGGTTGCTCACTGACCGAAGGCACAAGAGGCCCGAGTTCCGACCTACCGGAACCAGAAATAGCAATAGGGTTCGGAAAGCGAGAATCGACATTCTCTACTATCTCCATTTCACCCTAAAGTTCTCGGACCTCACCTTCAGTCGGGGTTTTAAGCTCTCCTGGTTGAGCACTCGATTGAGATGATAAAGATCGTTGTCTCCTTTGAAGGGAAGCCCCTTCATCACTGGCTTCCCCGTCATCTTCAGTGACCACTGTGACCGTGGCCTGCTCCGTTGCGTCCTTCTTTATTTTTTTTATTTTTATCGCTAGCCGAGGAAGAATGCGGCCTTTTTGGTTGCTTGTTCTCTGGATGGGGACTCCGAGAGGAAGCTCCCCCATTGGAAACAGACTAGAGGGCACCGCTTCGAGCGAGAGCACATTGTAACAATCTCGCGGCCTCCTCGGGGTCATCCAAAACATCAACCTCGGGGCAGGTAATAGAGACCTGCGGGCGTCCTGAATCAAGCAAAAGACATAGTTAGCAAATTTACTTGTGTACATACAGAGACAGAAGGTAGAAGGACTAAGTTTACCGTGGTTCTTGGCCTTCCACCCATATTTGAGGGCCATCTCCTTCCACCAACCGGTTTCTAGCATTGTAATATCGAGAATCTTCTGAACCCAATGGTTTGGGCCTTAACCCTTGGTGATTTCCACCGAATAGCTGAAATAACGGAGGCAAAAAGGTAGACAATGTAGAGGAATGATCTTTTTATGAAGGAAAGAGATTAATAAATTACAAACTTACGTGAACGGTTCCATGATTCAAGAAAGGATGGATTTGGGACCGGGATGATATCCCTAGTAGCAATGATGACAAACCGCTCCATCCATCCACGGTCACTGTCATTATCCATGCTGGTAAGAAGGGCGTGGTGGCCACGTTTACTAAAATTTATTACTCCCCCACGGAAGATTTTGGGGAGTAGAGGTTCATCATGTGTGTTAGAGTTAGGGTTTTCCCCGTCTCTGTGCACAACCAGCATAGACAAGCTATCATTCGCCATATAGAAAGGCCTACTTGTGCCAACCAGACCTGATACCGATGGCAGAACTCCAAAATCATGGGGTCGAGCCCTTCGCTCAAAGAAAAGGGACCCAAGGTGAAAGGGTACGTATAGACATACCTAAAACCTTCCTTGGTGAAGGTAACCCGCTCTATCAAGTCAGGGGCAATGATGTTAAGGTATGGGGCAGTTACAGTCCTCTTTCATAATAGGAATACTAGAAGGGCGAATAGAGGAAGGATACCTGCTAATAGCCCAGGTCCATGGAGGCGCAAAGGGAAACTTCTCGTAGAAGTAATTGACAGTGCTCAGATATTTGGGGATGATGGTGCTTACCGTGGGAGGATCATAATCAACATCAACCTCTTTATCTTTGCTTCTCTTTAGGCCTCTACTGAAGAGAAGAATAGAGTTTTCAAAATACTTAGTAGAAGAAGCCATAATAGTAAAACGATGATGGAGTTTTTTAAAGAAAATCAAAAAGAGATGAAATAAGAGGATGGTTAATAGCAAAGAAGATAATGAACTTAGGAAAATTTTGGAATTGAAAGAGGCAAAATGATGAGTATAAGTAAAGATATAGATGACAAAAATCGTGGCCATGATTTCCTTGAGAACCAACGAAAATATTGCTGAATTATGGGGCAGCATGTATTCGGGGTAATAAATGCGAGAAGACGTGCGCCCTATCAAGCGTCAGAGATTGTTTAGAGGGTTTTCAGAAGATTTCCCGCTAAGAAAGAGATCTTCACTAACTTCCCGGTGACACAAAGATATTCCACTAGAAAGTAGGGGGACTATCTGTATAGGATAAAATTGCTTTATATTAAATGATCGAATGGTAGCGTGACACATGGAACCAAAGACAAGCAGAAGATAAATCGAGCAACAGTCAGTACTGGGAACAACAACTGCAATTGGTATCGGATAGACCCCGAAGGGAGCATAATCAATATGAGTGGATCAAATGTTTGTCACCTGATCACATTCAATGAAGACTATTCCCTAGCATTAAACGGGCATGCGTTGTAGAGAATATTTGCATTTGTGGCCTACCGTTACATAATCGTCAATGGCCCTCTTATTTTCATTTAAGAGGAGCATGATACTAGGATCTTGTTTCCCTAGGCAGCTATAAATAATAGTTTCAACAACCATTGTAAAGACACAAAATTATTGGCAAAACTTATGCTACATTCCATTCTCAAGCTACATAAAATAATTTCACTTGCTGCTTTACATTGTTCTTATTTTTGTCTTTGGAGACATCGCTCCCAGAACTAGGCTTGTCATGTCTTTCAATTTTAATTGCTACGTCTTATGTTTAATCTTTCTTATTTATCATTTTTTCATCAAATTAGTTCCCTTGTCTATAAACCACTTAAAAAATTCAACTGTACCATTTTACAGGTAAACAATAAGGAATAGAATTAACTGAGTTTGGATAAACTTCTTGCCAAAATCTGATCCGCCACTATGCATTGCGGTCACATTGAAAGATCGGGTTGAAGGGCATGTGATTCTGTTATATAACAGTGATCTTCCTCAAATCAATTGTAATTTTTCATTCTTCAAAGATAAGAAATGTTCTCACTTCTCTCTAGCCTTCCTCTCCATTTCTCTCTCTAGATTCTTCGATCGATTCCATTGTAAATCCATTTGCATGTTAATAATCTTAATTCGTCGAGCTTATATTCAATAAATTGTCATGGTATCAAAGCAGCGATTGCTGTAATTGAGCATATCAGAACACTGTAGTTGCAAAATTCAAGCTCAATCATGGCGACTAATGAAATTGCACAATTACCTCACAATCATCCAATGTTTCTTCGAGATTAAGATGCAAATATAATAGCATTGATCTTTTTAAAACTCACATGGCCTGAAAAATATGCTCTGTGGAGCAGAGCAATGAGGGTTGCACTATTAGTAAAGAACAAGCTAGGGTTTGTGGACGGTACATGCCTGAAGGGATCGTACAAAGGTGAATTGGCAACACAGTGGGAAAGATGTAATGCAGTCGTGGTTTCATGGTTGAGTAGCACCGTAGCAAGTGAATTGGTACCTAGCATTATGTATGTTTCTAGTGCGAAGAAGGAATAGGATGAGCTTAAGGAGAGATTTGATAAGGATAATTTGACTAGGATCTATCAACTATGGACTGAAATTGCAAGTCTAAAGCAAGGAGCTGAGTCTGTTACCTCATATTTCTCGAAGATGAAAGATCTATGGGATGAATTGGACAATTTGGCACCATTTCCTTCTTGTGACTGTGAGGAATAGAGGCCCTATGTGGAGCATCTAGTGAGACTAAGATTGCTACAGTTTCGTATGGGACTTAATGAGAGCTACAGTCAAGTGAGGAACAATGTACTGCAAAGAAGACCAGTGTTATCAGTAAACCAAGCCTATGCAGTAGTTGTGTAAGAGGAGAGTCAAAGAGAATTAGGTGTTGTGGAACCAAACAAGAAACCACTGACAATGCTAGCAGGAAGGGGTCAAATGTTCAAAGGAATGAAACCAGGGTTGGTTTGTGAGCATTGTGGTTATAAGGGTCATCTGAAGGAGAATTGCTACAAGATAATAGGCTACCCCCTAGATTTCAAGAGCAAAGAAAGGGCAACTAGGTACATATAAACTTTTTGCTAATAATGCTAACATAGATGCAGGTATTGAAGCCAAAAATCAGCCACAAGGAAATTATCTCACATAAGAACAATACAAACATTTGGTAAATTTGTTGGAAAAGACTTCACTGGGAGAAAGGAATGCAGGCCCTTCAGAGTTTACAGAATCTTCAAACATGGCAGGTATTATGTCGTTGTTTTCTAATGTATCCAATGTATATGTATATGACTAGATAATAGACTCAGGGGCATCACATCACATAACCTTCTGCAAAAATGTCTTGGATTCCATTAGATCAATAGAGGGACAACGTAGTTATGGAGTGCAAAAACCTACATGAGATAAGTCTGAGACCACACATGCTGGATAAGCTACAAATCTAGAGAATCAGAAAATAAAGAATGTCTTACAAGTGTCGGATTTTAAGTTCAACTTGCTCTCATTTTCCAAGTTGACTAGGGACCTATGTTGTTCTATATGTTTTTTCCCTGACTTTTGTGTCTTTCAGGGACTATACAATGGCAAGGTGCTGGGGATTGGTAAAGAGGATAGTGGTCTTTACATACTTGGTAGAGGAGATGTTGTTGCTGCTGGTTCATTTCACAGAGAAGGAGTGACCACCACATTGTGGCATCAAAGGCTAGGACATGCTTGTACAAATGCCATGCAACATTTACCAGAATTGAAGAATAAAGAAGCTAGAGATATAAACAGACTGTCAAAATTGCCCTTTAGCTAAGCAAAGTAGACTGAAATTTCCTGTTAGTAATAATAGTTCAAACTATGTGTTTCAACTAGTGCATGCTGATGTATGGGGCCCTTACAAAGAAGCAACCTATGATAGGAAGCAATATTTTATTACTCTGGTAGATGACTATAGTAGATATACTTGGACTTGTTTGCTGAAATCAAAAGGTGAAGTCTTTGTTGTGCTGAAAGATTTCCTCTCCTTGATCAAAAATCAATTTGGTACTATGGTTAAGACATCGAGAAAAGACAATGGAACATAATTTTTCAACAATCAGTGTAATGAGTTATTCAATTCACTTGGCATTGTTCATCAAAGCAGTTGTCCATATACTCCACAATAGAATGGAGTTGTGGAAAGGAAGCATAGGCATATCCTTGATGTGGCTAGAGCACTCAAGATTCAAAGTAGCATGCCAATCAGATTCTGGGGAGAATGCATTAAGACAACAATGTACCTAATCAATAAGATACCTACAGAGGTCTTAAACAAGAAATCTCCCTATGAATTGCTACATGGTAAAAACCCGAGAATAGATCACTTGAGAGTGTTTTGTTGTTTATGTTATGCCAGTACTCTACCTAGAGGGGATAAATTTGCCCCTAGAGCAAGAAGGATAGTAATGATAGGGTACTCAGAGACACAAAAAGAATACAAACTATTTGATTTAGAAGCTAACATTTTCTTTGTCAGCGAGGATGTAAGCTTTGGAGAAGATGTTTTCCTTTTCAAGGTAAAGAAACCTGTCAGGAGATTTATTCACTCTTAATCCAGTAGACATGACCACTAGTAGACCAAGAGAAGATGCTGAGAGTATCCCTGTTACAAACCCAGGAAGATTCTAGCAGTACCAGTATGGATGAAGAGGAAGTTCTTGCTAACTTTCCTCAAGCAAGCCACACAACAACAGACTCACCAGCTGCTAAATTGGATGAGCCAGTAGGAGCAGATGTGGATATGCCAAATGGATTGGAAGATGTTGTAGCTGAACCTCAAGCAGCTGTGGATGAACCTCGAGCATATTTGCAAGAGCAACAAGCAGCATACTAACAGTTGCAGCCATCTCCACACCTAAACATTGGTGGACCTCTTGATAACGCAGGACCTTCTTGTTGACATCTAATTTTGTTCCTCCTTTCTTCCAATTAATTTTTTTTGAGCTTCCGAATTACTAATAACTAAATACCTTAATTTTACTGCTATTTTTATTACGATTGTTACTACTACTATCATTAGTATTAATATTAGTAGTAGTATTTTTATTATTTTTGTTATTATTATTATTATTACTACTTTTATATTGTCACAATTATTATTATTATTATTATTATTATTATTATTATTATTATTGTTGTTGTTGTTGTTGTTGTTGTTACCTCAACTAATTTTTCAATAATTTAGTATTTATTAATATATAATTAGTATTATTTTTCTCATACATATATAGTATATATATTTAAGTCTTAATACAAAGAAGTAAAAAAGAAATAATTTGAGGATTGGAAAAGACCATTAAATTCGACCTATTGAAGGCCCAAGTTCATTCTTTCAAAAACCCACACAATAATCCATTTTCATGGCCCAATTCCGCCACCAACCAACACCAGCAGCCCAAAAACCCATTTGCAGCCCAAGACATAAAAACAACTAGGGTACCTACTCTCTCATCTCATACGTTGCCTTCCCTATTTCCCTTTCTAGTGCAATTCCAGATTTCTTCTCAACCATGGCAGAAACTTGCCTCGCCGATTTCGAGTAAGTTCTTTGTCTCTCTCTCTCTCTTGTCTGCAACAAGAGGCCAAAATACTTTTGAAGTTTCTGACCTTTGTCCAGAGTTAATCGCTGGTGTAAAGATTTTCTCTTTGGTTTCAACCGGTTCTTTTGAAATTCAAATGGCTAATCCGTTGTTCATACCCACCCGAGAATCACTTCTCAAGGAGCCCTAACCTTTCTCTATAAGTACTTTCTTTGGATCTTAGACGAAACCAGAGGTTCTAGAGCACAAAAAATACCACAAATAACACTCTTTAACTATCAAACAACTCTCAAGGACTACTTTCGTTGACTTCTTATTTCGTTTCTGCTGTCTTGGAACCCAAAACAAAGGTATCCGAGTAGTTTTAGGACATGATTAAGGGGGTAGATCCAAGGTTGACGCCCTAGTTCATTGCACCAAACAAGGTCAGTGTTTGTTTCCTCTTTTCGATTCTGTCGATTCATTGAAACCAAGTACCGCTTTAAGTACCATAGGCTTGCCCCTCATGTAAATTACCACTAATGTAAGCTCACTCAGACTAAAATCACGTAGGGATTTTTCAAAATCCAGTGAAGGCTTTTGGACTAAGGTTGGATATGCTATGATAGAACAGATTTATCGTTCCTTAAGCACTCCATTTTCTCTTCTCGGCTCATGCTTTGCCAACACTTTGAGGCATTTTATTTTCCTTAGGGGAACTAGAGAGACTTAACATCACTGTTTCTTGGTCATGATATTCATTTTCTCCTTCTTTGCTTTCTCCATGCTTTGCATCATTACTTTTCTTTGAATCCCTTCAATTCTTCAACTTATTCACTTTCTTTTTGCATTTTTCTTTTTGTTCTTTCTTTTTCTTGTTTTTCCTTCTCTTTATTTTTTTCTCTTTTTATTCCTTGATACCTTTTCAAACTCCACATCTCTCCCCCAAACTTACGTTTTTAGCCAATTGTTTCACAATAGTGTTAAGGAAAGCTCGGGTGCCAAGAGAGGGTCACGACAAAACGGGTAAAGGCTTGTAACATGGTTATCAAATGAAAAAGGTTTTAGGCTCAAATGGGTTGACTAGGGATAACACATTGGTGGGAAATGGAAAATTTCAAGCGGGTCAAGGAGAGCCTGCAATCATTTCTCAATCTAAGCAAAACTTGCAATTTCACCTAGAAACACATTCGGGGCAAGTTCTAGACCATTCGCACGGGTACTTGGACTTGCAACAAAACATCTCACCTCTCACGCATCTGGATTGTTAAAGAGGATAGAGTCGAGGGCCCACAACGACCATATTCAAGATTAAAAATCACTATGGTTCGACTAAACCATTCGATCATTGCCTAAGTCAACACAAGAGTCAAAACGTCACTAACTAGAGCTATTTCTTTCCAAAAAGCTTGTTTTTAACCATAAGCACGTAGTTAAGTGTGTTCGTACCAAGTGAAGCATATTTGACTCTTCGAGCATGACTCAATTATGTCTTTTTGTTCATTATTACTACTATTCTTACCTAAACACCAAAAATAGACTCAATCCCTTAAGAAGGTTGTCACGCCATCCATCATTGGGAAGAGTCACCCAGTTCACACAAAAAACCACCTTTGGAAAGAACCGTGGAATTAAGAAAACCAAAGGCTAATTATCCAATAAACATAAAAAGAAGCTATTAAAGCAAAACGAAACTACTAATTCAAAAAGAAGAGAAACATAAAGATAAAGAAGCTATAAAACAAAAAAAACTATAGAAAACTAAACGAATATACATCATGAGAGATAAGAGGGAATATATATATATAATGAGAAGTAAGGAGAAAATAGTAATAAGTTAATTACAGGCCAAATGCGTCATAGTTATCAAAATACATCATAATCAAAATATCAAAGAAACTCCACCCCCCCTCCCCCTCCCCCCCCCCCCCGAATAAAAATAAGCATTGTCCCCAATGCTTAACAAAATAAGAGTATAAGAAGGGTGAGAGTGAAGAGGACTCCCTATGTGGCCTTGGACATCTCTGCGTCCATAGTAGTGTCACCACCCTCAGTTTCATCTAGATGAATCTCACCATCCTCGACTCTAGGAGTAGCTGGGTTGGTGAACATCTAGCGCACCGCCTCGGCAGTGTCGGCAGCCAGGTCTGGCTCCTTAGACTGGCCAGCTGGTGCCATCGGAGCTGATGGTGCTGCTGGATTTGCTGGTGCTGCTGGATCTGACTCCATCAGCATGTCAAATGGGATATCACCAGCTGCTGCTATCTTTGTCACCTCTCTCCTCAATCTGTCAACTGATTTCTTGGACGCCTGGGATTTTCTTATTTTCTTTACCTGCTTTCCTAGCTCCTCAATCACTACTCCTTGTGCTACCAAGGTGTTCATTATGGTAGTCTGGTTCTCTAAGAACTTCTTCAATGTATCCTCCACTGTCAGAGGAATCTAGGGTGCCGGAGTGGATGATTGCAATGCAACAGTACTGGATATGTCAGACAGCTTTGCAGTAGCTGTCTGCATCCAGTTGTTGAGGCTCGCCAGTATCTGAGAGAGTCGCAGCACAGATAGTAGATGAGTGGGCATAGGCACCGGCTTCAAAGCCGAGGTGGAAGGCATTGATGCTGAAGGACCTGAAGAAGGAGGTGGAGGCATAGCTGTTGCACTATCGGAAGGCTCTGCTGAAGTAGATGGCACATCAACTGTCTCAGCAGCTACCCCATCGGGCTCGTCAGACTGACCCGCACTAGTAGGGGGTGACCCTTCTTCTTTGGGTTTCCACCACCCATCAAAGAACAACATCAGAAAGGCTTCTTCGCCCGCACCTTAGTTTCAAAATCCCTCGGCTCCACCCCTGCATATGTAAGGTACTCAGTGATGGTGTTGGGATACGGGTAGGAGGTGTCACCTTGCCTGGCGACTGTAGATATGTTGGCCGACAACACGTCACCCACATTGATCGGGTACCCGGCCGTATTAGAGGCGACTAGCACTGGCCGCGAAATCGGAAGATTTATTTCATTGTGGCACGGGTCTAGTTTGCTACACACGAATGTCTGCTATCCCGTTGCCTCAAAATTTAGGGTGTTCCACTGAATAGGAACCCCTGCTATGATCCATGCTGGAGGAGGCCCTGGAGCTGCAAGAATCTCAGCTAGCTACGGGCGAGCTGTATCTCCCAGTGCTAACTTTCTAAGTATTGCACAGGCTCCAAATCCTCAAACCCTAAATAAGCGTTCAGGGTGTTCTGGTCGAGTCTCGCCATCAAATTTCTCACTTTTGTTACCTTGGTCCCTTTATTTATATGCGCCACATTGGCGTAAAATTCCTGGACCAGGTATTCCTTGGAATCTACCACACTCTGGGTGAACCACATCCACCCCTTCCACTCCCGGAATTTTCTCAACACTGCCGGGTTGTATTTATCAAGGTCTTTCAAACTGAATTGACGCTCAAGAGTGAGCGATCTCACCGGCCACCAATCTCAAAAACTCGTGAAGGCAGCCAGACTAACGAACCTATCTTCCCACATCTCTTTCTTCTTCGACCTCTCAAGGCCGGCAACTCTGGTATCACCCCCTCGGTCATTATCCGGAATATCATCCATATCCACTGTAGTAGCTGGTGCATCGAGGCCATGTGTAGATGAGGGCTGCGAAGCCTGACTGTCACCTTTCGAATCCTCGAAAGTGCTCTGCGAGGTGGAAGGCTCGTCTCGAATTTCATATCTTCCTTGAAGCTGCTGTGGCCGTGATTGAACAGCAGGCTGCTCTTGCACTGAGTCGCCCTCCGATGCCTACCTAGATGGGACATAAGAGCTTGATTTGATGAGCTCTGCAGTTCTACCTTGGCCGGCTATCGCCTTTTTGGATATAGTCTTTTGGAGGGCGAGGGGTAAGGCACGCTTGCCTCGGCCTATGCAAGGTTCACCCCTCCCCTTGGAAGTGTCTCCACGACCTCGTGATCTAACCATTTCCTGTAACAAGAAGTAGCAGGAGTCAATTGCAATTCAAGTTCAAAAAAATAGTCAACACAGTGTATGGAATATGATTGCAGGTAGGGGAAGTACGGCCGCAGACTGGGTTGTGCGGACCGCACAATTTGAACTTGCAGCCGCATGGATGAAACTGTGGTCTGCAAAATTTATAGTGCGACCGCACATCTGACGAGCGGTCCGCACAATTATCATTGCGGCCGCACATTGGATACCTCAAAATATCAACTCTCTGAAGACAAAGATTTGGCTGTTCTACGGCCGCACACACTTTTCTGCGGCCGCGATGGAATTTCTGTGGTCCGCACAATTTCAAGTGCGGTCCGCAGAATCATGCTTTACTATTTACCCTAATATCCACTTCTGCGGACCACACAATTTCTTGTGCGGCCGCAAATTTCAAAATTAAATCGGGCAGATTTCCTAAGGGTTTCAATTATGCACAAATTCGACATGGTAATTGCAATTAAACGTGATAATCAAGATACCCATTCCCCAACTAGCAATTAGGAGTTGACCCAACACAATTTAAACCCCACATGGATATAAAATTGACTTCTAGTGATAAATGGCCTAAAATAACTAACAAATTGTACATTAAACTAAGAAAATTGAAGAATTCTAGAAGTAATTTGAGCATACCAGATTTGAAGTAATGCAGATGAGTGATCAAATATGTTAGGCTTGAGAACAACTACTTTAGCAAGAAATATCAAATTTTAGGAATTTTTGAGCTCAGAGAGGGAAAAAGTCTGACAGTAGCCCCACAAGTACTATTTATACTGAAGGGCCAAACTTAAGGGACAAGAGATCGAGCTCGGCCACAGAATTCCTTCTGCGGTCCGCACTCTGCTGCCTGGTAGTTCAATTTCCTTTTCCGATCTGTGGTCCGCAGACTTAGCTGTGCGGCCGCAGATTTTGGTGCGTACCGCAGATTTCACTTTGCGGCCGCACTTTGGCTATCTCTCTGACAAAAAAACTTTAGATTTGAATTTTCCCTTTCTTATTTGTACGGTCCGCACAAGAATTGTGTGGCCGCAGGTCCATTTTTTTTGCTGAAGCAATCCAAATTCTGTGATCCTCACTTTTTCCATACTTGGCCAATTTTTCTGAGCAGAGTTTCTGTAAAGCACACTCTTTCCTGCAACACACTTCAAATCCAGTTAGCACAAAATAAGACCTATCTAAAAAAAGGAAGAACAGAAAAAGGAAGAGAAACATGGGTTGTCTCCCAAGAAGCGCTTGATTTAACGTCGCGGCACGATGCAGATTACCATCACTTGAAATGAATTATCGCCATGACGTGGCCATCACCAACTTTTCCCAGATAATGCTTCACCCAGTGACCATTGACTCTAAACACCTCATCATTTTTATTCTTCAAGTCCAATGCACCAAAGGGTGTCACACCCACAGCCTCAAACGGGCCACTCCATTTAGACTTTAGCTCTCCGGGAAACATCCGCAACCGTGAATTGAACAACAACACAAGATCACCCTCTTTAAACTCTTTGTTCCAAATGTACTTGTCATGAAGATACTTCATCTTCTCTTTGTATAAGGACGAACTTGTGTATGCATGGTATCGGAACTCATCCAACTCATTCAAAAGTGCCACCCTTAAGTTTGCGGCGACATCCTACTCAAGATTCAACTTCTTTAAAGCCCACATGGCTTTGTGCTAAAGTTCCACCAGAAGATGACAAGCTTTTCTTAACACCAACCGATATGGAGACATTCTGATGGGTGTTTTGTAAGCCGTCCTATAAGCCTATAAAGCATCATCAAGTTTCTTGGACCAATCCGTCCGGTTAGCATTCACTGTTTTGGACAAAATACTCTTTATCTCCCGGTTAGAGACTTCCACTTGACCGCTTGCTTGTGGATGATAGGGAGCCGTGACTTTATGAGTGACACCATACTTGGTGAGTAAGGTGTCAGAAGCTTTGTTGCAAAAATGCGACCCCCCATCGCTTATGATAGCCCGCGGGGTACCAAACCTTGTGAAAATATTCTTCTTCAAAAACGCCACCACACTTTCGCTTCATTGTTGGGTAGAGCAACGACCTCAACCCATTTGGATACATAATCAACTGCTACTAAGATGTAGGTGTTTCCACAAGAACTCACAAAAGGACCCATGAAGTCAACACCCCACACATTGAAAATATCAATCTCCAAATGGTGGTGAGGGGCATTTCATTTTTCTTTGAGATTCCACCGGCTCTTTGACATTCATCACAACGCTTGACTAGATCACTTGCATCCTTGTAAAGAGTGGGTCAATAGAAACCTCAACTTAGCACTTTGGCCGCTGTTCTTGTAGGAATCAACTCGTTCTTATCATTGGTGACTATCATTATGCCCCCTTTCTTTGGGACACATTGAACCGGAGAAGTCCACGAACTATCGGAAATGGGGTAGACAACCCCGACATCCAACCACTTGATGATCTCCTTTTTGACAACCTCTTGCATGGCATCATTGAGTCTCCTTTTATGTTCAATAGATGGTTTGGCACCTTCCTCTAAGTTTAATCTTGTGCATGCAAAATGCGGGGCTTATCCCTCGAATATCCTCCAATGTCCATACAATAGCCTTCTTCCTCTTTTGTAGCACCGCCAATGTAGAGTCTACACGCACGTTAGTCAAATAAGAGGAAAAAATAACCGGTAAAGTAGAAGAAGGGCCAAGAAATTCATACCAAAAATGTGGAGGTAATGGGTTCAACTCCAATATAGGAGGCTCTTCAATTGAAGGCTTTGTAGGAGGAGTTGTCCTATTTTCAAGATCCAAGGACAATTTGCAGGGTTCATAAGTCTACGATCTCATTCCTTGCAAAGAGTTCACACATTCCACGAAGCCCTCCATCTCTTCATCATCAAAGTTGAGACAGACGGCCTCCAATGTATCATCAACATTTATCACAACACTTGTTTCATCCACAATCACATCGGTCACCTAGTCCACGAAAGAGCACACCTCATTGCTATTGGGTTGCCTTATAGACTTAGACACATGGAAAACCACTTTTTCATCACCAACCCGGAAAGTAAGTTCTCCGGCTTCAACATCCAAAGAGCCTTCCCCGTAGCAAGGAAAGGTCTCCCAAGAATAATCGGTACCTCTAAATCAACCTCACAATCAAGAATGACAAAATCCGCCGAAAGAATGAATTTGTCGACACGAACCAAAATCAATCACTCCCAATGGTCTCTTCATGGTACGATCGGCCATTTGTAATCTCATATATGTGGGTCTTGGTTTCCCAATTCCCAAAGTCTTGGAAACCGAATAGGGCATCAAATTGATACTTACCCCAAGATCACAAAGAGCTTTAGTAAACTCGGCACATCCAATGGTACAAGGGATTGTGAAAGCACCGGGATCTTCCAATTTGGGAGCCATTGAATGCACAATTGCACTCACTTGATGAGTCATTTTTATAGTTTCACAATTCATCGACCGCTTCTTTGTCACCAAATCCTTCATAAACTTTGCATAACCAAGCATTTTCTCTAAAGCTTCAAACAATGGCACATTGATCGATAGACTCTTCATCATGTCAATGAAATTTTTGAATTGGTTCTCGCTATTTTGCTTGGCAAGCCTTTTAGGGTATGGAGGAGGAGGCCTAGGCAATGGTGACTTAGCCTTTTGCACTACCGGTTTCGGTATGTCAACAACTTTATCCCTAGACGGGTTCACTTCCTCTTGAGTCTCTTCCACATTGTCATCAATATCAATCCGCACTTCATCATTTGCTTGCAACATATTGTTCGGGGTTTCATCTTCTTGTACCACTTGCTCCATCATCCACAAATTTCCTTTGACTTGAGGTGGGTGCATCCCTACCTTTTCCACTCCTTGTAGTAACATCCATGGCATGTCTCATGTTGTTCCCACCCTTTGGGTTCACCACCGTGTCACTTAGTAGTGCTCCCTTAGGACGAGTATTTAGAGCTTGAGAGATCGGCCCATTTGAACTTCCAAGTTACAGATTGAAGTATTGTGGGAGGCAAGTTGGGCATCGCAATCGACATTCTTCTCCATCATTTGCTTGAACATATTCTCAATACGTCCTATCTCATTGTTGGAAG
Source organism: Nicotiana attenuata (assembly GCF_001879085.1). NCBI lineage: Eukaryota > Viridiplantae > Streptophyta > Magnoliopsida > Solanales > Solanaceae > Nicotiana > Nicotiana attenuata. The sequence continues at coordinate 193,244 of NW_017671251.1, read as the reverse complement.
AACTTGGACCATGGGAAGGATAAGGAGGCAGTTTTTTCGGTTGTTGATACATCGGGGGCCTTTGAAAGCCCAACCCCCGATTGCCTTGATTATTGTTCCATCCCCTTGGTTGTTGCCTTCCCAATATCCTTGGTTGTTGCCACTCCAATTGCCTTGTTTATTTCTACCATTCCAATTCCCTTGATTGTCGTTATTATTCCGATTCCCTTAATTGTTGCCACCACTCCAATTACCTTAGTTGTTAGAGTTCCAATTACCTTGATTACCTTGAGGTCGCCATTGTTGTTGATTCAGGCCTTGAGAGTTGTTTCTTTGCCCTTAAAAGTTGTTCACATATTGCACTTCCTCCTCTTGTTCATTGTAAGATTCATCTTGATCAAACTCACTATCTTCTTGCACATAATTCTGCATATGGTTTTGTACTTGTGGACCCTTGGTCCTTCTTTTGTTCACCATCAGACTTACTCCCTCCATGGCATTGACTTACTTAGGACTTTGCACTTGTTGAAGTTGAGCCTTGGCTAATTGATTCATTGTGGTGGTCAGCTCGGCAATGGCTTGACCATGATCATGCAATTCTTTATGTAGGTGAATCACGTTCGGATCACCTTGAGGATCATTTTCCCTACTTTGCCATGTCAATGAAGTGTCTGCCATTTCATCTAAAATCTCACAAGCTTCCACATATGGCGTTGTCATGAAATTTCCACCGGCAAGTTGATTAACCATGCACTGATTGGTCATATTTATCCCCCGATAAAAATTTTGTTGAATCATAGCCTTCATCATGTCATTATTGGGGAACTCTTTGACCATTGTTCGGTACCTCTCCCATATCTCATGTAACAGCTCATTGGGCTCTTGTTTGAATGCTAGAATCTTGTCTCTAAGAGTAGCCATATGCCTGGGAGAAAAGAACTTGGAAATAAATTTTTCCCCCAAGTCATCCCATGTATGGATGGAATGGTTTGGAAATCTCTCTAACCAACCTTAAAGCATCCTCGGAAACGTTTGTCTACTTACTCCCCCAACAAGTGTCCACAAACCCCTTCAAGTGTTTGTATGCATTTTGACTAGGAGCCCCAGTGAAGAAACCCCGTTACTCTAGCAATGTGAGCATTACATTCGTGATTTGAAAGTTGCCCGCCCTAATGCTGGGCGGGACTATGGCACTTGCATACCCTTCATTCGGCAACACCCGGTGTGGAGCCACTCTTAGTGGAGGTGGGGGTGGAACTGGGACGTTGTCTTGAAGCGGTCGACCTCTTCTATTTGCTTGAGGTTCAAGAGGAACCTCTTCAACTTGGTCATCTTCAACGTCCACATCCCCCAAAGGCATGTTTCCGAGTTGATCATTGTTGAGAGCCATTGTTGCACCTACAATTGATTCAGAAAAAAAATCAGTAACACGGAAGAAAAAGAAGATAAGTCACACATAAAACCAATATATAGCTAAATCCATTTTTTGCTCCCCGTCAACGGCGCCAAAAATTGATCTCGTCCAAGTCACACCTCTGTTTAAGGTTATAAAACGGTCGATGCAACAATAATACCCAACAAGGAGTCGGGGTCGATTTTCCACAAGGAGCTATGAATGAGACTTAGGGGTATATATTATAGTGATGAGCTTAAACTGTCTCAATTTACACTTCCACAGACTTGGGTTGTTTCTAGGTCTAATTTAAACTAAGAATTGAATTAGGAAATTGTTTTTGTAGTTTTTCAAATGATATAAAAGGCCTAGGGCTATGACCTTCACCTAGGTGTTTGCCTAATGGGTTATAAACTTTAAAGATTGTTTTATTGGTCGGGGTGTATTATAGCTATCAACACTCAAGTACCCACTCAATACCTCTCGGTCAGGGGGTGATTTTACCCGATTTGGCTTTCTCAAGTTCAAATGGGTATTGAACAAAACGGTTGATAAAAAGCTCAAGTCGGGTTTTACTATCTCTAGGTTCAACCCTTTAATTGGGCTTATCAATCTCTCGATTGACCCAATTTCTTGTTAGCCAAATTTTCCTAGAATAAGTCTCTCAAGTAGAGACCAAGTCATATAGGCATGAACTAATATTTGCAACCATTAATTCTACAATTAAAAGCAAGAACAAGGCTAAATAATAAATACCCAACCATAAACAAGCAATAAATCAAACACCCATTAAGATTACACTCTAGGGTTGGGTCACAACCGTAGTGAAAATCTAGCTAATCATGCTTAAAATAGAAGAAGTAGAGGAAGAAATGATAATTAAGCCCATATTGATAATTAAAATGATGAAATCAATGTTCAAAAAGCTCAAAATAGCAAAAACTACTAAAGAGAGTAAAAGAAATCGTCTACTTTAACAGCTGATGTCAAAATTCAACCTAGAAAAGTGAAACTCTTCTATTTATACAGGGCTAGAATTTTCGGATAAAAATGCCCTTTCGGATGTTTTGCGGCCGCACAATTTCATGTGCGGTCCGCACTTTTCTTCAGTCTTGACAGGGTTAGAAATCTGCAGCCGCGTAATTCTGGACTGCGGCCTCACTGCTCTCTTTCTGCGGCCCGCATAATAATGTCTGCGGTCGCACCTTGCTCTTCTACGGTCCATACAAATGTGACTGCGGCCGCGTATCTTTTCTTCTGTGGCCGCACAATAATTGTGCGGTCCGCACTTTTGTTGGACTTGAGATCCAGTGTCACGACCCGGATTTCCCACCATCGGGATCGTGATGGCGCCTACTCGTGGTAGCTAGGCAAGCCAACTCATTCACCTTTCATTAATAAATAAATCCGTTAACAATCTACAGCATCAACAAGTAATATGGAATTTAATAAAAATAATAGTGGAAGTCTAATTTATAAGTCTGAATCAAAATGCGGAATAGTCAACAATAGCCTCTACCCAGGATTTGGTGTCACATTACTCACGAACTGCTACGAATTTACTAAATACAAAGGTCTGAAAGAAACATATAAGTTGTCTGTCTCGAAAACAATGAGGCAACAGTCTAAAGAGAACATAAGGAAGAGACGCCGGTCCTGCGATGCCTGCAAGGCTACCTCAGTCTCGTGTAAATGAAATCCTGCTCCCTTACTACTGCTGCTGCTGCTCCTCAAAACCTGGACCTGTGCAAAAATGCACAGAAGTGTAGCATCAGCACAACCAACCCCATGTGCTGGTAAGTGTCTAGCCTAACCCCGGCGAAGTAGTGACGAGGCTAAACTGGACACCACATAAACCTGTGCAGTTATAAATATATAGCGAAAATCGAATACAAAGCAATTAACAATATGGGAGGGGGAAACATGCTATGGGGAGATACAATATTAACAGTAACCCAGGGTAATAAACTAAAGCAACTTAGATCCACCATAAACAAGGAATCAATACTCAATATAAACACAGGGCATCAAATAACTGTTGCGGCGTGCAACCCGCTCCATAATTACCATTATTGCGGCGTGCAACCCGCTCCACAAATACCACTGTTGCGGCGTGCAACCCGACCCATATCATTTATCATGTATCATTGTTGCGGCGCGCAACCCGACCCTCACATATTATTGTTGCGGCGTGCAACCCGACCCTCACATATTATTGTTGTGGCGTGCAACCCGATCCTCAATATCATTGTTGCGGCGTGCAACCCGATCCTTATCATTCAACAGTCTGGCTCCCCAAACAACAGTCACAAATAAGGGGCATACAATAACCAAATATTTGAAGATATCCCGGCAAGGGAAAGAACCAACAAGTTCAACCAAACGTCCCGTCAAGGGAATAATCAACAACACTTTCTCTTTCTTACTTTTCTTATGTTATAATCCACTTTACCATTTTTGAGCCAACGCTCCAAAGAATCAAGTCATTTCATATACCTTCAATATTCGTATCACAATTCAAGCCAATGCTTCTAGGAATCCACGATCATATCTTCGTTCACATATTATCCACAACATATAGAAATCTTCCAATAAACACGAAATTCACAACCAATTCATGATAATCACATTATAAGGACTCACGGTCATGCTAGACACCAATGTATAGATACTCGTCACCATACCTATGCACCGTACTCGATCACATAACATTTAGCAACAGGACTCAACTCCTATTCCCTCAAGCTAGGGTTAAACCAAACACTTATCTCAAAGCCTTGAAATCCACTTAACCCTCAATTATTGCTTTACCTCGCGGTTCCACCTCCAATTCGCTCGAATCAAATCACAAATTGCTCAATTACTTTAATAAACACTATATGAATCAATTTGAATGCATAAAAATGAATTTCCCAAGTTTTTCCAAAAATTCCAAAAATGCCCCCGGGCCCACATAGTCAAAACCCGAGGTTCGAACCAAAACCCAGTTACCCATTCCCCCATGAACTCAAATATGTAATTTATTTTGAAATCGGACCCCAAATCGAGGTCCAAATCCCCAATTTTTAGAAAACCTAGGTTCTATCCAAAAACCCCAATTTCACCCATGAAAATCCTTGATTTCAAGTGGAAAACATGTTTAATGATGTTAAAAGTTGAAAGAATTGAGTAAAGATCAACTTACAAATGATTTGGGATGAAGTTTGCTCTTGAAAAATCGCCTATGGTGTTTGGGTTTTGAAAGAATGGTGAAAAGTGATGAAAATTCGACTAAGTATAAAATTTGCTGGGCCTCGGATATGGGAATTGCGAGCCTTGGTTCGCATTTGCGAACAAGACAGGACTGGGAATTGCGATCCTTGGTTCGCATTTGCGAACACTGGGCCTACAGGCGGGGTTTCGCATTTGCGAAAGAGGCATCGCATTTGCGAACCTCCCCCCCTTCGCATTTGCGAGCCTACCCATCGCATTTGCAACAGTGCCCCATTTTCTCCAGACTTCGCAATTGCGAAGCAGTGCTCGCATTTGCGAGCTCGCAATTGCGAGTCTTCCCTTCGCATTTGCGAAAATTGCAGAAGCCAGCATACCAGATTTTTAAAATATGAGAAATGCAAACCGATGCCTATCCAAAACTCACCCGAGCCCTCGGGGCTCCAAACCAAACACGCACACAACCTCAAAAACATCCTACGGACTTACTCGCGCGATCACATCGCCAAAATAACATCATATACATAGAATCAAGCCTCAAAACTCATGATTTCTTTGAAATGTTCATAAAGCCTCAAATTTCCATTTCGAGTCCGAAACACGTCAAACGACATCCGTTTTCAACCAAATTTTTACAGAAAGCGCTTAAACCATATATAAGACTTGTACCGAGCGTCGGAACCAAAATACGAGCCCGATACCACAGTCTTTTAATCAATTTTCGTTTCCAATCTCCTTAATAATTTCAGAAAAACAATTTCACGGAAAAATTCATTTCTCGGGCTCTAGACCTCGAAATTCGACTCCGGGCATATGCCCGAGTCCCACATTTTTCTACGGACCCTCCGGGACCGTCAAATCACGGGTCCGGGTCCGTTTACCAGAAATGTTGACCGAAGTCAAATATATTCATATTAATATCAAATTTTTAGCATTTTTCACACAGAATTTATATTTAAGCTTTCCGGCTACGCGCCCGGACTGCCGCAAATCGAGGCAATCCTAAATGAGGTTTTTCGAGGCCTCGGAAACACGGAATGAATAAGAAAACAGGTGATGACCCTTTGGGTCGTCACCTTCTCCACCTCTAAAACAACCGTTCGTCCTCAAACGGACAGAAGAAAGAAGTACCTGAGTCGGGGAAAAGATGGGGATAACGGCTCCGCATATCAGACTCGGACTCCCAGGTCGATGCCTCAGGGGCTGACCTTTCCACTGAACACGAACAGAAGGAAAACTCTTAGACCTCAACTGACGAACCTGCTGGTCTAGAATAGCTACCGGCTCCTCCTCATAAGATAAATCCTTGTCCAACTGGACAGTGCTGAAATCTAACACATGGGTAGGATCGCCGTGATACCTCCGAAGCATAGACACATGGAAAACTAGATGCACGGCTGATAAGCTAGGTGGCAATGAAAGTCTATAAGCCACCTCTCCCACTCGATCAAGAACCTCAAACGGGCCAATGTACCTAGGGCTAAGCTTGCCCTTCTTTCCAAATCTCATCACGCCCTTCATAGGCGACACCCGGAGCAATACCCGCTCACCAACCATGAAAGCTACATCTCGAACCTTACGATCTGCATAGCTCTTTTGCCTAGACTGAGCTGAACGAAGTCTGTCCTGAATGACCTTGACCTTCTCCAAGGCCTCCTGAACTAAATTTGTACCTATCAACCGAGCCTCTCCCGGCTCGAACCATCCAATCGGAGACCGACACCGCCTACCATATAAGGCCTCATAAGGAGCCATCTGGATGCTCGACTGGTAGCTGTTATTGTAGGCAAACTCTGCTAAGGGCAAGAACTGATCCCATGAACCTCCAAAGTCAATAACATAAGCCCGGAGCATATCCTCCAAAATCTGAATAGTCCGCTCGGACTGACCGTCCGTCTGAGGATGGAACGCTGTGCTCAACTGAACCTGGGTACCTAACTCCTGCTGAACCGCTCTCCAGAAGCTCGAGGTAAACTGCGTACCCCGATCCGAAATGATAGATACCGGCACTCCATGAAGGCGAACAATCTCTCGGATATAAATCTCAGCTAACCTCTCGGATGAATAGGAGACTGCCACTGGAATGAAATGCGCTGACTTGGTCAGCCTATCAACAATGACCCAAATAGCATCAAACTTCTTCCGAGTCAGCGGAACTCCAGTAATTAAATCCATGGTAATCCTCTCCCACTTCCACTCGGGGAGCTCAATTCTCTGAAACAAACCACCGGGTCTCTGATGCTCATACTTGACCTGCTGACAGTTCAGACACCGAGCCACATATGCAACAATATCCTTCTTCATCCTACGCCACCAATAATGCTGCCGCAAGTCCTGATACATCTTCGCGGCGTCCGGGTGAATAGAATACCGAGAACTATGGGCCTCCGCTAAGATCAACTCTCGAATCCCATCAATATTAGGCACACAAACTCGCCCCTGCAATCTCAAAACACCATCATCATCTAAGGTCACCTTCGTGGCACCTCCACGCTGCACCGTGTCTCTCCGGACACACAAATGGGGATCATCAAACTGCCGATCACGGATACGCTCCAATAGAGAAGAACGAGCGACCGTGCAAGCCAACACTCTGCTAGGCTCAGAAATATCTAATCTCACAAATCGGTTGGCCAAAGCCTGAACATCTAAAACAAGCGGTCTCTGGCTGACCGGGATATAAGCAAGACTACCCATGCTGGCGGACTTTCTACTCAATGCATCGGCCACCACATTGGCCTTACCCAGGTGATATAAGATAGTGACATCATAATCCTTCAACAACTCCAACCACCTCCTCTACCTCAAATTCAAATCCTTTTGCTTAAATAAGTACTGTAGACTCTTATGATCAGTGAACACCTCGCACGTCACGCCATACAAATAGTGCCTCCAAATCTTCAAGGTGTGGACAATGGCTGCCAACTCCAGATCATGCACTGGATAGTTCTTCTCATAAATTTTCAACTGCCTCGAAGCATAGGCAATGACCTTGCCATCCTGCATCAACACTGCTCCAAGCCCCACACGGGAAGCATCACAATAAACAGTATAGGGCCCTGAACCTGTGGTCAGAACCAACACCGGTGCCGTAGTCAGAGCTGTCTTGAGCTTCTGAAAGCTCGCCTCACACTCATCCGACCATCTGAACTGGGCACCCTTTTGGGTCAATCTGGTCATCAGGGCTGCAATAGATGAAAATCCCTCTACGAACCGTCTGTAGTAGCCTGCCAACCCCAAGAAACTCCGGATCTCTGTAGCTGATGCTGGTCTAGGCCAGTTCTTCACTGCCTCTATCTTCTTTGGGTTCACCTGAATACCCTCAGCTGATACAACGTGACCCAGGAATGCAACTGAACTCAGCCAGAACTCACACTTGGAGAACTTGGCATATAACTGACTATCCCTCAGAGTCTGAATAACCACTCTAAGGTGCTGCTCGTGCTCCTCCTGGCTGCGGGAGTACACCAAAATGTCATCAATAAAGACTATCACGAACATGTCCAAATATGGCCTGAACACTCGGTTCATCAACTCCATAAATGCTGCTGGGGCATTGGTCAATCCAAATGACATAACCAGGAACTCGTAATGCCCAAACCGAGTGCGGAAGGCTGTCTTAGGGACATCGGATGCCCTAATCCTCAACTGATGGTCGAACGACGTCCGATTTCGGCCAAACTTTACAGAAAGCGCTTAACACATATTTAAGACTTGTACCGGGCGTCGGAACCAAAATACGAGCCCGATACCATAGTCTTTTAATCAATTTTCATTTCCATTTTCCTTAATAATTTCAGAAAAATAATTTCACGGAAAAATTCATATCTCGGGCTCTAGACTTCGGAATTCGATTCCGAGCACATGCCCGAGTCCCATATTTTTCTACGGACCTTCCGGGACCGTCCAATCTCGGGTCCGGGTCCGTTTACCAAAAATGTTGACCAAAGTCAACTATGATCATATTAATATTAAAATTCTTCAATTTTTTCACGTAATTCAAATATTTCAACATAAAAGCTTTCCGGCTACGCGCCCGGACTGCGCACACTAATCGAGGCAAGTAAAAAAATGAGGTTTTAAGGCCTCGAAAGCACGGAATGGATGAGAAAATAGGTGATGACCCTTTGGGTCGTCACATCCAGGTTCTCTGATCTTTTGTTCTGACCCAGTTTCTGCGGCCGCACATATCATGTGCGGACCGCACTTTTCACATTTCTCTTATGGGAGTTTCTTCACAACCTGCGGCCGCAGATGATAATCTGCGGTCTGCACTTTTGAGCTTTTGTGCCTGTTTTTGTCCTTGAGTTCAGATTATTCCTTCTTGAGTTGGATTTCATCTTGGGAGCTCATCTTCCAATATTCCTGCAACTAGGTATATTTCATCAGTTAAAATTTCGGAAACATAATTAAATACTTTTGGACTAAATAGAAAGCTAAAAGGCGCTAATACGTAGTCAAATTCCCCACTTATCAGTGCAAAACCTTGAAGTTCACCTCTTGAGCAAAATCAAAAGCTTACTACTTTTGACTACGACAAACATGTAGGACTCAAAGGAGATGAATAGCTAACAGACATTGGAGGATATCAGAAGCTGATTGGAAAATTGATTTACCTGACCATAATTAGGCCTGATATCTGCTTTGCAGTTTAGGTCCTGGGCCAATTTATGCTACACCCAAAATAATTACACTTAGAAGCAGCTATGAGAGTAGTGAAGTATATAAAAGGGTCACCTGGGAAAGGAATACTATTGAAAAAGGGATCATTAGAACAGATCTCATCCTATTGTGATTATGACTGGGCAGCCTGCCTAAAAACCAGAAGATCAGTTATAGGGCGTGTAATTAAACTTGGTGAGTCACTAATTTCCTGGAAGTCTAAGAAGCAATAGATAGTAAGCAGAAGCTCTACAGAAGCAGAGTATAGAAGCATGGCTGCAATCAGTGCAGAACTGGATGGCTCGTAGGATTACAGAGAGAATTTGTGTGTCCATACAGATGCCAGTAAAGGTGTTTTGTGATAGCAAAGCAGCTATACAAATAGCTGCAAATTCAATTTATCATGACCGGATAAAATATATAGAAATTGATTGCCATTTTGTGAGAGAGAAGATCAAAAGTGGACTGATATCCACTCACTATATTCCTACTAAAGAGCAGGTAGCAGACATGATTACCAAAGGCCTTGGAGTTGCTCAGCATCAGATGTTAATGTCCAAATTGGGAATGTTCGATGCTTTTCATTCTCCAATTTGAGAGGGGGTATCAAGAGCAGTCAAAGTCGTTAGTTAGTTTAGGTGGTGTAACTAACTAAGGGGCATAAGTGTAGATAAAAGAACCTTAGGGTCACATTGAAAGATAGGGGTGAAGGGCACGTGATTCTGTTATAGAACAGTGCTCTTCCTCAAATCAGTTGTAATTTTTCATTCTTCAAAGATAAGAAATGTTCTCACTTCTCTCTAGCCTTCCTCTCCGTTTCTCTCTCTAGATTCTTCTATCGATTCCATTGCAAATCCATTTGCATGTTAATAATCTCAGTTTGTCGAGCTTAGATTCAATAGATTGAAAAAATATATATATGGATATAATACAAAAAAAATATGTGATTGATAACAAGCAATACAAAAAGACCTTAGTTTTCCACAAAAAGCCGCTGAAAAAAAATAAGGGAATGGAGTGTTGACATTCAATTCTGTCCATCCTTTCTTCTGATTTATTTCTTTGAGATTTTGTTTCACTTGCAAGGCCAAATTGTTGTGTAACTCATTTTCATTTCTATTTCTTGACATTATTTCGTTAATATTGATTTATAATTATTTCTCGCTTTACAATTGTCAAATTCATTCATCACGATGAAAAATTAGGCATGCTCGAGCATTTGACAAGGCACACTTCTTTTATTAATTTAACTTAATTCCCCTTTGCACTTATTATACTTCAACCCATAGACCTTTCTCGGAAACTATTACGTTAACTGGTTATATAAATATCTGCTATGAATCTTCTTCCCGTTGGAATCCTTTTTCTGCCTTCATTTTCAAAATTCTGTTAGCAAGTCTCTGATGTTATTGCTTCATGTTCAGAAACTCTAATTTAGGTTGATATTTGGATTGTATTCGCGAGATTCAAGTTTCGATATTTCTCTTTGGAAAACCTATCCAAGGCAATTAGGCAGAGTTCTTTAAAAATACATTTTCTGAATAGTTTTGATCTTGACTCTCAATAATGTCATTTGTCGCTCATTCTAAGAAATTAGGCACTATTAAGAAATGTAGTTAATAATCTAATGAATTTTTATCCATGAAGGCTATTGTCCAATATTTTCTTTGTTTCTTTTGATATATTGGAAGAGTAGAAACGTTACGACATTGAGCCTCCTTAAGATTTCACCGTTTAGTTTATATAAAAGAGATATTTAGACATTTATTTGAGTACAATTCACTGTGTTGAAGTCATATTTACGTGCATGCGAATGATGGATCAAGGTGTAATGTTGTATACATATCTTAACAGGTAGACTTTTAGAGTTATACATGTATTTGATGCCATGCTGTTTCGATCTAATCCCTGTATTAGCAGGTGCTTGCATTTTATACTAGACGGTAAAGGGGCAGCCCGGTGCAAAGGCATCTTGTGTCTACGCAAGATTCAGGAAAGGGCCGCACAGTGGCGAATCCAGTATTTTAAGGTAATGGGTGCTTACTATTAATTAATTAGTGCTAGCAAATGATGGAAGGAGTCGGATTGATATGGACGGATTGAATACATTTTAGACAACACGTATAAAATTTCTGAACCACTCATATTTAATACTGATAAAACATAGATTGAGTGACGAAAAATATTAATTTCCATATTTTCTTGAATATTATTGTGATGATTCCAAACCACAGATAGGCTGTCAAATTTGGTGGTGGTAAATTGAATATATTTTCTTTTTGTACCATGATGAACTAAATGAATTGAAGAAAGAGAAAACAGAAAAGTTAAGAACAAAAGGTCAAGCCATACAAAAGGGAAACGAAAAAGAAAGTCAAAGAATACACTACGAACTCCGGATCACGCGCAGGCCGCATACTTAGAGTCAATTAACCGATAGCACCCACCAGTCTGTTTGAGCAATGGGTGCTCACCTAAATATATATTTATTTCATATGAAATTGTCTATAAAATTATATGTTCGATACGATAGGCAATGGGTGCTAGAGCACCACAATTCTCTATGTGGATCCGCCCATGGGGCCGCATCCCAAGGGGTGTGATGTAGACAGCTTACGGTATACTTGAAAGTACAAGAGGGGGATGAATTATAACCGATTTAAAGTGTAAGTTTAGGCGACTAGACTTTGCACAGCGAATGATTTTAGTGGAATAAACTAAATGAACAGAAAGGTAAAGAAGACACAATAGTTTTTATACCGGTTCAGTACTGGTATAGTACCTACGTCCAAATCCTTTGGGTCACAAGAGTTCTCTTAGATCTTTGATAAATGTTTACAGCAGTAATAGTTTTAGTACGTTTGCTACCAACGATACAGCAATAGTGATTTTTTCAATGTTGACACAACTCTCGTTTTATATTCTAACTCTTCCTATCTTTTGTGACACTTGTAGACTCAAGAATATAGTATTTGTACTAAGAACTAGAAAGGCCTAGAAACAGATGATATAGTTGCGTGTCTTTGAATGTTCTTCTACTTCTTCCTTTATAGCTTGATAAGTCTTCTTCTTCCTTGTGTTCTAGGATTGTATTGCAGCAATTATAGGAGTCCTTTCCTTGAGAGGCATATACATCTAAGAGAAAGACCCAATGGTAGCCTCATGAATCTAGCTTGAAATGGTAGCTAGATTCATCTTTATTTGACGATTTCTTCCTTCATTCCTCCTTGATTTGAGATAATCTTGGTGAATTGCTTCTTTCATTCCTCCTTGATTTGAGCTTCTGCAGAATATTCTGGATTTGATCTTCGGCCGTGATTAGCTCTTTTCCCATTCTTGCGCACTTGAGAATATTTGACAATGCTGATTGATTGACTTTCCTTCTTTGTTCTTAGGCTGATTGATTTATTTTTCATGTAGAGCAAAGTTCAAAATACATAGCCGTTGAGTAGGAGTTTCTTTCTTTTTATCAACATTATTGCTTATCGAATCTGCATACAAGAATATATCATTAGTCAAAGCTTCTTTTGGATTATTGATCATTATTAAAATTTTAAACTTAACAATCTCCCTTTTTTTATGATGACAATAATCTAAAAAGAGTATGACTAATTTTTGGGTACTTCCCTTTTTCAAGTGTGCCCCCCTGTCTTGAAGCTGGTTCTTGTCTGTTTCTCCCCGTGTCTTGTACCTGTACTCTTTTTCTTTCTTCTCCCAGTTTGACATCAATCAAAAAGAGCAAAAGAAACAATTTTCTATAATAGTACTAGCTAAGCAGGCAAAAATTATTTACAGCTAAGCAGTTATAGTGAGCATAGTCGACTGACATGCTCATCCAAGACACAACCAAAAGAAATAGTCTTAAAACCACCACATAAAAAAAATAAAAAGATTGTCTAAGCATCCCAGATACTTAATTCCTTCTAAGGAAGTACTTCAGGGTGTTGACCACTTTAGTGCAAAAGGTGTCATAAGAGGCATCAATATCTTTGGTGACTTTGGTCAGCTTCTCAATGACATCCTGCATGGCCCTGATCCCTTGCCTCTTTGTGGCTTGGAGAGTGATCCTTAGCTTAGCCACGTCTGCTCCAGTTTCCATGGTTACTTCCCTGATCTTGTCCACCTGCTCCTGCGTAGAGGTTAGAAATTCCTTGATACCTGCAATGTTTTGCTGCAGCAGCATCAGCTGATCTGAGGAAGAGGATTTGCTGGCTTCAGATTTGATCCCCCAGTGCTCTGAGTAGGGATAAACTCCGGTGCTTAGTCTTTCTTAAGCCATGTTCGCTCAATCAAGGTATACCCCATCACGGCAAAGGCAGTCTATTCATAGGTGTTGGAGATAGTTTTAAGAGCATAGAGAGACAGATCTATTTTCATGACTTTCAAGATGTGAGAGATTAGTAAACCATAGGGCAAGCTATTCGCAGAAGATGAAACATCCCTGATACTTTCAAGTATGTACTGACGTACCCAGACAAACCAGCTGATAGCTTTACCATTTACTAACCAATACAGAATAAATACATCTCTGAGAGATAGAGTACTCAGTGAACCAGAACGAGGTAGCAAAGTGGTCGCAATAATATGGGCTAGAACACGATGTTCAAATTTCAAATTCTTTGGTCCTATATCAGGGGGGTTTTCAGACAACATACTCTTGGCTTCCTCAAATGACACTTCAAAATTATCTAGCCAGGAATGTTGCACAAAAAAATTGTACCTAACAAACTTTGTTACAAATATTTTCTCAAACTGATAAGATTCAAGAATAATACGAGTTCCTAAAACCATGGATTCTAGATCATCTTTATCATTCACAAATAGATTTGAATAAAATATACGCACAGGCTCTTCATAGACAGTATCACCAACAGTAGCAAATAGAGAGACAAGTTTCTGAGTTTCGAAAACAAATATAACATCACAGTGAGAGTTTTGCATAGACTTTAAACTTATAGTGCGACCAAAAATTATCGACTTTCCTTTGAAGGCAAAAAACCTAGCCTTCTCCTCAGGGTCGTAGAGATCATCTTGTCTTCAGGGCCGAACTCTACACTTTCAGTTTTTCCTTTTTCTGTGCTTTCTGAGGATTCTATATCAACAGGGTCATATTTAGTTTTCTTGAAGCGATGGCTTCTTCTAGGTATGGAGGAGGAAGGAGAGGGTTTGGTTTTGGCCATGAGTAGAAGAAAACCGAGAGATAGGAATTTGGTTTCTTTGAGAGAATGGGAGATATGATCGACGGGTAAGGGGTTAAAAAGGATTAGAGAGGTCGCCTCGATTTTCGGAGAGACATGTGAAGGGCAACTGAAAAGTTGCCTTCTGCAAGCCCGCCGTTAGTTCACAATAAATGCATATACAGACTAATCAAGTACTTAAAAGATTTTTGGGAGAAAATCACGAGAAAATATATGGTAAAAATAAACTTAGACAATTATGGAAAACATTAAACACAGTTATGCGGGAATTGTATAGATATCAATTTTGTTACAACGGAAACAAAAGCTTTCTTCAAGTAAAGGTTTTGTAAAAATATCCACTAACTGATTTTCCGTATTTACAAATTCTAACACAATATCTTTTTTAGCAACATGATCACGTATAAAATGATGCTTAATCTCAATATTCTTAGCCCTAGAATAATTGCACAGAATTTTTTTATAGACAAATAGCACCGGTATTATCCAGTTAAGACACAGTTAAGACATAAATCATAATCTAATAGTTGATGCATAATCCATAGTACTTGTGTGCAGCAGTTGCCTACTGCCAAATATTCCGCTTCAGTGGTAGATAGAGCTACACAGCTTTATTTCTTGTTGCGTCGGGATATAAGAGATTTTTCAAGTAATTGGCACGTTCCACTTGTGCTTTTCTATCAATTTTATCTCCTGCAAAATCTGCATCTGAAAAGCCTTTGAGATCAAAACTTTCTAAACTTTCATACTATAAACCACAGTCGATTGTCCCTATCAAATATCTGATAGTACGTTTAACAACAGTCAAGTGGAATTCTTTAGGAGCTGACTGGTATCTTGCACATTTGCAAATGTTGAACATAATATCCGGTCGACTAGCTGTAAGATAGAGTAGGGAGCCAATCATACCTCGATGCGTTGCTTCATCAACACTTTTATCAGCTTTGTTTTCATCCAAGGTAGTTGATGGACTCATAGGTGTTCCTATGGCCTTTGCATTAGACATGCCAAACTTTTTGATGAGTTCTTCTGTGTATTTGTTTGACTAAGGAAGATCCCTTTCTGTACTTGCTTGATTTGAAGCCCAAGAAAGAAAGTTAGTTCCCCCATCATACTCATTTCAAATTCTCCTTTCATGATGTTTGAAAAGTCATTGCACAAAACAGGGTTAGTACTGCCAAAAATAATATCATCTACATAGATTTGTACAATTAAATTACGTAGAGATGATCTTTTGATAAAAAGAGTAGTATCAATATTACCTCTGTCAAACCCATGTTCGACCAAAATGAGCTCAGTCTTTCATATCAAGCTCTAGGAGCTTACTTTAGGCCGTACAGTGCTTTGGACAATTTGTAGACATAATTTGGAAAGGATTCATTTACAAATCCTGGAGGTTGCTTAACAAAAACTTCCTCAAAGATGAATCTATTTAAGAAAGCACTTTTCACATCTATCTGAAATAATCTGAAACATTTGTGAGCAGCATAGGCTAATAGAATGCGAATTGATTCTAACCTGGCAACATGGGCGAAGGTCTCCTCGTAATCAATTCCCTCTTGTTGTGAATAACCTTGTGCGACTAGTCTAGCTTTATTTTGCACAACTTGTCCAGATTCATTTAACTTATTTCTGTATACCCATTTAGTTCCAACAATGAATGCATTTGGTGGTTTAGGAATGAGTTCCCATACCTTATTTTTCTCAAATTGATCAAGCTCTTCCTTCATTGCAGTTGTCACGACCCAAATCCCCGCTCTGGTCGTGATGGCGCCTCTCGTGAAGACAAGGCCAGCCTACTAACCCGTATCGCCTTTTCAAAATAGTTAAACATGAATAAGCAGTCTAAATATGATTTAATAATATTAATTAGCGGAAGTGCAACCCAACACAGCCCTAATCGGGGTGTCACAAGTCACGAGCATCTATAAGAGTGTAAATACAACTACAAGGTCTAAAAATACACTGAACGAAATAATGAACAACAGAGAGAGAAGCGGTGCTGCGAACGCTGGCAGTCACCTCGCTAAACTCCTATAGCTCTGCCTCCAATCAGCCAAAACCCACTACCGGGTGAATAAATACCTGCATCTGCACACGAGGTGCAGGGAGTAAAGTGAGTACTCCAACTCAGTGAGTAATAAAGGTAAATAATAACTGAGCAGTAAGAAATCACGTAAAACAAACCGTCATGTTGTATAGAACAGTGTAACACCCCTTTTAAGAAAAACAGTGAAGCTGTGAAATCCTTAGAAAAACATCTTGGCTCAGTTTAAACCTCTTTTGGAAATAACTTTTCAGCGGTTACGCAATTGAATGCAAACAATAGTGCATATAAGCACAGAAATTCGCCCCTCGGGCACAACACTCCGTTTTCAGATAATGCCAGGCAATCAGGTAGGTATTGCATGAAATAGCACAGACAACAGATAATGGCAGACAAATGAAATAAAATAAACACATAGAACAGTACCGGTACCGCTGCGGCATGCAGCCCGATCCACATATCGCTGCGGCGTGCAGCCCGATCTATTTATCGTCGACGGCGCTCACTAGGGGTATGCAGACTCCGGGAGGGGCCCCTTACGGCCCAAGCGCTATATCAAGCCATCTCGTGGCGTACATATCTCAGGCCCTCGGCCTCATAATCAAATCAGTATCTCACTGCTGCGGCGTGCAGCCCGATCCAAAAGTATCCTCACAACACAGGCCATCGGCCCTTCTCAGCCAGAAATCACATAAGCCTCGCGGGCAACAGTAAAACATGACGCTCAGCCCAAAAATATTGTTGGAAATATCATTTCAAGTGTTATAGTATAATAAACTTGGCTGAGTTTTGAAAACAGTGGAAAATACATGACTGAGTTCAAGTATAAAACCAAAACAGTGAGGAAACAGTGATAATAATCCCCGAAGGGTTCAAATAGTTGGCACGAAGCCCAAATATGGCAATAAACCCAAATCATGATGATAACAAGTAAGTTTCAGTCAAATACGCGGTAATATCATCAATCGGGACGGACCAAGTCACAATCCCCAACGGTGCTCTACCCCACGCTCGCTATCCAGCGTGAAAGTCACCTCAATATAGCACTACGATGTGAAATCCGGGGTTTCAATCCCTCAGAATATCATATACAATCATTACTCACCTCAAACCGGCCAAAGCTCTAGCTCGCTATGCCCTTGTCTCTCAAATCGGCCTCCTCGCGCGTTGAATCTGACCAAAACCAGAATGAATACGTCACAATATGCTAAGGGAACAAAGCCCAAGCGAAAACAATCGAAAAATATCAAAAATCCTGAAATTAGCAAAACCCGAGCCCCGGGCCCACTTCTCGAAACTCAGAAATTTTCACATCATTAGATTCCTTATCTTCTCACGAGTTCATACACATCAATAGTTCTCAAATCCTACCTCAAATGGTCCTTCAAATCCCAATTCAAAAGTCTAATTTCTCAAGCCCTAGCTCTTCAATTTTAGGCTGAGATTCCATGAATTTCTAGGTGGATTTCACAATATAATCGAGTTTAAGACCAAAATTCCTTACCTTAACGAAGTCTCTGGATTTCCCTCTTCAGAATCGCTCCAAAAACTCCAAGGTCGAAGGCAACAATGGTGGAATAACCCAAAATCGCGCAATGAAATAACATATAAGGTCTGCCCAGGCCTTTTCGCATCTGCGGTCCAAGTTCCGCTTCTGCGGTACCGCATATGTGGTCCAACCATCCGCTTTTGCGGAAATTCATTAAAGTCCAAAACCGCTTCTGCGGTCCCGTAGCCACATCTGCGGCTCCGCAGGTGCGGGCCCCCTACCGCATCTGCGGTTCCAATCTTCCTCTCCCAAAACCGCATCTGCGGTTATCCTCTCGCATGTGCGACACCGCACCTGCGGTCCCCACACCGCAGGTGTGAAAACACCAGAAGCAGCATATTTTTCTGAAATCTCCCAAGTTCAAAATCTTCCCGTTAACCATCCGAAATCACCCCGAGGCCCCCGGGACCTCAACCAAAAGCATCAACACATCCTAAAACCTCAGTCAAACTTGTTCCAATCATCAAAACACCTCAAACAACACCAAAGCCATCAATTCACATCGAATTCAAGCCTAAGTTTTCCAAAAGCTTCCGAAACACGCATTTGATCAAAAACCCATCCAAACCACGTCCAAATGACCTGAAATTTTGCACACACATCCCAAATCACATAATGAAGCTACAGCAACTCTCGGAATTCCATTCCGACCCTAGGATCAAAATCTCACCCATCAACCGGAATTCGCCAAAATATTAACTTCGCCAATTCAAGCCTAATTCTACACCGGACCTCCAAAACCACTTCCGATCACACTCCTAAGTCATAAATCACCCCACAAAGCTAACCAAATCATAAAAATTTTGATCCGAGCTCATATAAAAATAAGTCATCTCTTGGTCAAACCTTTCAAATTCAAAGCTTTCAACTGAGACTGTTCTTTCAAATTCATTCCAAATTTTTCCTGAAAACCAAAACCAACGATCTACATTAGTCATAATACCTTACACGGGGCAAGTCATGCCTGGGAACTGGCAATCAAAGTGCAAAAGCTCAAAACGACCGGTCGGGTCGTTACATACTCCCCCACTTAAACAGACGTTCGTCCTCGAACGTACTCAAAGTTGTTTCAAAAGCCAGCCAATTGCTGAATAACCTTGCCATACATATACTCGGGTGATCCCACGTCACCCTATCTCATATAGGTTCGATAACACATAGAAACTGAAACTACACAACCCAGTCTGTCCCATAATCCATGGAACCACATTCTTCACTTCTGAAACCAACAATACGATCAAAATCTCACACCTACACTCTGAATAGGCCCGAACCAGCTGTAATAACCCTTGCCTGCAACCTCATGTGCAATTATCTGATATACCACGTACCTCAAACACATGTAGTGATAACTTCCATTTAGAGCAACTGCACGCAACACCCGAATACCGGTAGAAAACCTCTTATCAACTAAGTCCTATTCCAACACTTTCATATACTGCCAACGATCAATGAAACACGCAATAAACCATAACCAATTCTCTGATCACCCATTCATAAAGCCGCTTCACCTCTGGCAACACCATAGCAAATTTCCGAGCCGAACCTCGATCTTACCCTTCGGACATGCTGAAATCGAATCCGTTCGTATTCATTAATGATCCCAACGATCTCCTCTAATCCAACACACCACTCTGGTGACATGACACGTCAATAGAGGCCTAAGCCACAACTAGCATAATACGCGCACCAATATGCAACGGTCCGAACACACTCAAATCATGAAAATGGTTCAAATAAAAGAGTTGTACCACACGCTCACCAGTACTACCACAACACAAGGTTGAGAACCCGTCTCACATCATAAAATAGAACACCCGAATCTAACCCGCAAGGTCATATCTCCACATAGCCTCGCTGCAATGCACGATCCTATCCAAACACTGCTCCACATGAGGCACCTCAAGTCACTATGCCCGAAATTGACAACATCGCACAATTTGATGTCTGGAACCAAAGCAAACATTACACCCTCGCTGAAATAAGTAACATATACCACGCAAACCCGATAGGACATAACCGATACGCCCAATTACTTTTCCCACTCGACTTCCACTATGAACCACAATAGAACTGCACCATATGTGCACATAACCAACAAATCATAACGTCTCGCAACACAGGAAGGCCACTCATAGATTTCCCCAGGTCACCAACAAGCTCAATAACAATCGAATCAACCTATCCCTCAACAATACGATTCGGGGCCAACCAAGCCGACCCAAGCTAGAACACGCATCCACATTGTCCTGCCAACGAACTCATCATCAAGGAAGCCTGAAGCTGCTCCTTCCACTACTATAACTTCTGCCGGAGCCGTACAATACGGTGCCCGGCACCAAATCAATACCGAAATCCACAACCTCGCCCGGCGACATGCCCGGCCACAAGAAACACATCCGAAAAGTTCCTCAACACCGGAGCTGAATCAATATGAGGAGCCTCTGCATTGACATCCATCACGAGAGCCCAATTAAGAAAGACAAATCCTTCCCAGCCATCCGCTGGATCTTCGATTATAAAACCCTCCTACTAGAACATAATCTTTCGAACCACACCACTCGATCCATGGCATTCCCTGCATAGCCAACCGCGCAATAGACCAGAATAACCCAACACGGCAACCAGTCCGAACCCAATATCACATCCAAAATCTAACATACTCAGCACAAAAGATCCGCTCGGGTCTCCAAACCCCGAGCTCCCTTTGCACAAATCAGACCTGTCAGGGATGAATCCTTCTAACTAGACCAAGCTAAGCAAGCCGTCGAAACCCAAGAGCATTGCTGCAAAATACTTGTACGAACTCATTACCTCGAACCCACACAAAGCATTAATCATATCCTTACCATGCCGATCCGGTCTACTATCAGGCTACCCCATCTATCAAAATTTCCTTCTAATTCATCTTCAACTTGATATTTCCCTTGTTGTAGCACCACAATTCCTCAACCTAGGCTTACCACACGAGACCCAAGCATAAAACCACACTGTCTGAAACCCACAAATCGCTGAATACTCCCATAAATTTTCCCCGAAACACCACAATTCCTCAACCTAGGCTTACTCTGCAGAACTTCCTGCGAATCTAAATCCGTTACCCTTACTTTCCTGATACTGATACATAGAATCCCATAATTAACATAGAAATACCATAAATCTGGACCTCTTCCGATGAAAACACAGTTTCTAACCACACACGCAACTTTAAAATACCCCATTGTTCCCTGTAGAATCTTGAACATATTAGAGCCATCCTCGCAAGTCATTCACCCTCATTCAAACTGCAATTTACCTGACCTAACGAACAGAACCACCCGTGCCTCATTGGCACTTCGATACCGCAGAAAGAAATCATCATCCCAATACAACCAAGCAACTTCCTGCTCTATGCACCGAGCATTCTTTACCCACAACAACTCTAGACATTCCGTGATTCTCATACCCTATAAAGCATAATATAACCCTTGTCAAAATTTTCCTTTACTCTAGCCGTAGCTAATTAACTCGCACGCCCCAAACTGGAACCAACATAGCACCTAACCGTGCAATCAACTACTCACAGCCGACTCCCCCACTTGGCTCGAAGCCATAGATCAAGATACACTCAATAAATCATAACACTTTTGCTCTATTGATGCCACAATACCATAGTGAGATTAAACTCAATTCATTTATAAGTTTGTGAAAACACAGATCATCTAGTACTGTAAATCTTCTACAAATCTCGCATTCATCCCCGCAACAGTTAAGCCCACTCTCTTAAGCGACCCGAAATTTCAAATTTCAACACGTACTTTTCAATTACACGTGAGATCTTCTAACATACACATAGGGATCACACCACTTCAGAACACTCCGCAGGAGATAACCCACCCGCTTCGCCTCAATATAACATTTCTGTATACCTTCCACCATCATAAACTGTCCGTAGTCACTTAATCTTCCTGAGTCTGAACTCATACCACAACATGGATTTTACTTCACTCACAACCAGAAAACATGAAAAGATCCTTAACACGCTCATAACTCGGGGCTATACCTCGAATCACGATGGAATTCAAACACCTAATAGTCCTCTTATCATCCAGCAGACCTTCATCGTCACTTCCAAGTCACGTAAATACATCTCGCAGTACTAACATACTCGTCACATGGCTATCCAGACATCACGTCCACTAATAGGGACAATACTGAACATATAAGTTCAAAACACTTACTCACGCAATCAGCACCTCGGTGCTCAAGCCATAGGCAAAGATCCGGCCTCAAGTTCTTCAGACTGGCCCAACATCAACTCAAAAAAATCACATCTCGCCCCTCGATCGGGGAATCACGAGCCATCAAGGCACATCTGATACTGAGCGCTCATGCGCGCATGTGAACGCGTGGAAGGATTTTCAAAAGTTACTTTCCAAGCTGAATCAAGGACGCACGATAAAAATTCAAGAATGCGAAGTTTTCCTAAAGGTTCTGCAACCTCTCAAGGATAAATACAGACGTCTCTGTACCGATCCGCGAGACACTACTAAACCTGCTCATGACTCGTGAGACCTATGTAACCTAGGCTCTGATACCAACTTGTCACGACCCAAATTCCCGCTCTGGTCATGATGGCGCCTCTCGTGATGACAAGGCCAGCCTACTAACCCATATCGCCTTTTCAAAATAGTTAAACATGAATAAGCAGTCTAAATATGATTTAATAATACTAATTAGCGGAAGTACAACCCAACACAACCCTAATCGGGGTGTCACAAGTCACGAGCATCAATAAGAGTGTAAATACAACTACAAGGTCTAAAAATACACTGAACGAAATAAAGAACAACATAGAGAGAAGCGCTGATGCGAACGCTGGCAGTCACCTTGCTAAACTCCTATAGCTCTGCCTCCAATCAGCCAAAACCTGCTACCGGGTGAATAAATACCTGCATCTGTACACGAGGTACAGGGAGTAAAGTGAGTACTCCAACTCAGTGAGTAATAAAGGTAAATAATAACTGAGCAGTAAAAAATCACGTAAAACAAACCGTCATGCTGCATAGAACAGTGTAAAACCCTTTTTAGAAAAACAGTGAAGCTGTGAAATCCTTAGAAAAACATCTTGGCTCAGTTTAAACCTCTTTTGGAAATAACTTTTTCAGCGGTTATGCAATTGAATACAAATAATAGTGCAGATAAGCACAGAAATTCGCCCATCGGGCACAACACTCAGTTTTCAGATAATGCCAGGCAATCAGGTAGGTATTGCATGAAATAGCACAGACAACAGATAATGGCAGACAAATGAAATAAAATAAACACATAGAACAGTACCGGTACCGCTGCGGCGTGCAGCCCGATCCACATATCGCTGCGGCGTACAGCTCGATCCATTTATCGTCGACAGCTCTCACTGGGGGTGTGCAGACTCCCGGGAGAAGCCCCTTACGGCCCAAGCGCAATATCAAGCCATCTCGTGGCATATATATCTCAGGCCCTCGGCCTCAAAATCAAATCAGTATCTCACTGCTGCGGCGTGCAGCCCGATCCAAAAGTATCCTCACAACATAGGCCTCCGGCCCTTCTCAGCCAGAAATCATATAAGCCCCGCAGGCAACAGTAAAACATGACGCTCAGCCCAAAAATATTGTTGGAAATATCATTTCAAGTGTTATAGTATAATAAACTTGGCTGAGTTTTGAAAACAGTGGAAAATACATGACTGAGTTCAAGTATAAAACCAAAACAGTGAGGAAACAGTGATAATAATACCCGAAGGGTTCAAATAGTTGGCACGAAGCCCAAATATGGCAATCAACCCAAATCATGATGATAACAAATAAGTTTCTATCAAATACGCGATAATTTCATCAATCGGGACGGACCAAGTCACAATCCCCAGTGGTGCTCTACCCCACGCTCGCTATCTAGCGTGCAAGTCACCTCAATATAGCACTACGATGTGAAATCTGGGGTTTCAAACCCTCAGAATATCATTTACAATCATTACTCACCTCAAACCGGCCAAAGCTCTAGCTCGCTATGCCCTTGTCTCTCAAATCGGCCTCCTCACGCGTCGAATCAGACCAAAACCAGAATGAATACGTCACAATATGCTAAGGGAACAAAGCCCAAGCAAAAACAATCGAAAAATATCAAAAATCCCGAAATTAGCAAAACCCGATCCCCGGGCCCACTTCTCGAAACTCAGAAATTTTCACATCATTAGATTCCTTATCTTCTCATGAGTTCATACATATCAAAAGTTCTCAAATTCGACCTCAAATGGTCCTTCAAATCCCAATTCAAAAGTCCAATTTCTCAAGCCCTAGCTCTTCAATTTTTAGGCTTAGATTCCATGAATTTCTAGGTGGATTTCATAATATAATCGAGTTTAAGACCAAAATTCCTTACCTTAACGAAGTCTCTGGATTTCCCTCTTCAGAATCTCTCCAAAAACTCCAAGGTCGAAGGCAACAATGGTGGAATAACCCAAAATCGCGCAATGAAATAACATATAAAGTCTTCCCAGGCCTTTCTGCATCAACGGTCCAAGCTCCGCTTCTGCGGTACCGCATATGCGATCCAACCATCCGCTTCTGCGGAAATTCATTAAAGTCCAAAACCGCTTCTGCGGTCCCGTAGCCGCATCTGCGGCTCCGCAGATGTGGGCCACCTACCGCATCTGCGGTTCCAATCTTCCTCTCCCAAAACCGCATCTGTGGTTATCCTCTCGCATGTGCGACACCTCACCTGCGATCCCCACACCGCAGGTGCGAAAATACCAGAAGCAGCATATTTTTCTGAAATCTCCCAAGTTTAAAATCTTCCCGTTAATCATCCGAAATCACCCCGAGGCCCCCGGGACCTCAACCAAAAGCATCAACACATCCTAAAACCTCATTCAAACTTGTTCCAATCATCAAAACACCTCAAACAACACCAAAACCATCAATTCACATCGAATTCAAGCCTAATTTTTCCAAAAATCTTCTGAAACACGCATTTGATCAAACACCCATCCAAACCACGTCCAAATGACTTGAAATTTTGCGCACACATTCCAAATCACATAATGAAGCTACAGCAACTCTCAGAATTCCATTCCGACCCTCGGATCAAAATCTCACCCATCAACCGGAATTCGCCAAAATACTAACTTCGCCAATTCAAGCCTAATTCTACACCGGACCTCCAAAACCACTTCCGATCACACTCCTAAGTCATAAATCACCCCACGAAGCTAACCAAATCATAAAAATTCCGATCCGAGCTCATATACAAATAAGTCAACTCTTGGTCAAACCTTTCAAATTCAAAGCTTTCAACTGAGACTGTTCTTTCAAATTCATTCCAAATTTTTCCTGAAAACCAAAACCAACAATCTACATTATTCATAATACCTTACACGGGTCAAGTCATGCCCGGGAACTGGCGATCAAACTGCAAAAGCTCAAAATGACCGGTCGGGTCGTTACAGCAGTTATCCAGCTTTTGTCCCCAAGTGCCTCATCCACCTTTTTCGGTTCGAACTGGGATATGAGAGCAACGTTCGATGTCTGCTTTAGTGATATTCTAGTTTTCATTCCCTCGTGAGGATCTCCAATGATGTACTTATGTGGATATCCAGGCTCACTTTTCCATTCATTTGGGACAACTAATGTTGGCTCCTTTTCAACAGAATTTATTGGATCAGGTGTAGAAGATCCCTGATTTTTTGTAGGACTGTTAGTCGACTGATATTGCTGATCAGCCATTTCATCAGGAGTTTTTTCACCTGTATTGATAGACTTTGGAACTGTGGAAATTTCCTCATCTTTAGGAAGTTGTTCATTCCTTAAGCGAGGGTTAGTATCCACAAAAATAACATGTATAGATTCTTCAATAGATAAAGTACACTTTTTAAAAACTCTATATGATCTACTAGAGGGAGAGTATCCAAGAAAAATACCTTCATCTCTTTGGGATCAAACTTACCAAGATTGTCTTTTTCATTGTTGTGTATAAAGCATTTGCAGCCAAAAGGATGAAAATAACTGATGTTGGGTCTTTTTCTTCTCCATAGTTCATATGGAGTCTTCTTGAGAATAGGTCAAATTAGGCATCTGCTGATGTGACATGTTGTGCTTACAACTTCTGCCCAGAAGTGGTGAGGAAGAGAATTTTCCACAATCATGGTTCTTGTCATATCTTGTAAGGTTCTGTTTTTACGTTCCACCACTCTATTTTGTTGCGGCGATCTTGGAGATGAAAAATTGTGAGAGATCCCTTGATCATTGCAAAAGTTCTCAAATGCTTTGCTTTCAAATTTTCCTCCATGATCACTTCTTATGGAGGATATGTGCTAACCTTTTTCCCGTTGCACCTTCTTGCAAAAGACTTCAAAATTCCTTAATGCCTCATCCTTATGACTTAGAAAGATAACCCAGGTGAATCGAGAAAAATCATCTACTATAACGAAGGCATACTTTCTACCACCTATACTAGCAGTTCTAGTAGGACCAAAAAGATCAATATGCAGGAGTTGAAGAGGTTTTGTAGTAGAAACAATGTCTGACTTTAAAAGAGGACCTGGTTTATTTTCCCAGTTGACATGCATCACAAATTTGATCTTTTGAAAAATCTAGTTTTGGAAGACCAATGACAAGATCATTTTTGGTAAGTTTATGAATAGTATGCATGCTGGCATGACCAAGTTTTATATGCCATACCCAAGGATCATCAATCATAGAAGCTAGGCAGATTTGATTACCAAAACTATCTAAGTTACTAATAGTATAGGCATTTCTATCCCTATTTCCATAGAGAATAACTTTATCTAATTCATCTTTAATAAACCAACCATGGTTTTTGAAACGAACGTCGTAGTCATTGTCATATAGTTGACTGATACTGAGAAGATTGTAACCAAGTTCATCAACCAGGTACACCTCGTCTACATCACATGTTGAGCTGAGAGGAACTCTTTCAACTCCAATTACATTTCCTTTTGATTTATCTCCAAAGCTGACTGTTCCTCCATCTAGTTTGGTGACCATTTTGAATAATTGTTTGTCACTAATCATATATCTGGAACATGCGCTGTCACGGTACCATTTTCCTTTTCGATTCTTCTTGCGGTGTTCCTACAAATAAAGATACTTGTTTTTAGGTACCCAAGCCAACTTGAGTCCTAAATGGTTAGATCTTTGAGTATTAGCTTGATTAGAAGACTTAGGTTGCCATACCCATCTCTTGTTGTTCTTGAACCTACAATGGTCAGAAGTGTGGCCAAGTTTTCCGCAATAAAAACAAGAGGGATTATTGGGATTTTTAGAGCCTTTTTCTCCTCTAATACTAATCCTGCATCGGTTATTGTTGTGATCATTTTTGCCACAATAGGTACATGCAGTAAGATTTCTAGTTCTAGTCGAAGATGTATAAGGAGCAATCTGATTCGATCTAACAGAACTATGACTGGTGGATTTTCACAATCCATTCTATTGAAGTTGAAGTTCATTTGACTTCATCTTGAAGCATATCTCGCTCAATTTCACATACTTCCAACTTTAAAGCCCAGTCTTTCTTTTCTCTTTTGGTTTTTCTGAGCTCATTTAGAACTCTCTCAATGTCTGCAAGAGAAATATAGATAAATTTTTAGAGTTCATAACAATTAGGACATGTAGGAAGACGTACCTCACTAGTTCCTTCGTCTGCCATAAGACCAAGTTCACCTGAGTCTTCATTGATGTCGTCTTTTATGGCCATGAAATACATATTTGCAATTTCTTCGTGCTCAGATTCTTCTTCATCACTCCAAGCTCCAAAGGACTTCTTCTTTTGAAAATATTTTGCTTAGTTTCTTTTTCAATTCAGGGCATTCGGCTTGAATGTGTCCATGTTTTCCACATTCATAGCATCTTCCATCATTTTTATCATTATCATTGTTCATCCTTCCTTTTCTGAAGTTTGATTTACCTCTCATGTTATTTCTATTCTTCCTCATCATGTTTGTCACAACTTTGAAGAGCATAGCTATGTTTTCATCTTGTTCTCCTCCTTCCTCTTCTTCCTCATTTTCTGGTTTTGCCATAGTTGCTTTGAATGCAACTGTCATATTCTTTTCTTCTTGAATCTGCCTGTCTAAGTGTGTTTTCTCAAATGCAATTAGATCACCTCTAAGTTCATCATAAGATATTTTGTCAAGGTCCTGACATTCCAAGGCAATGACTTTGGGTTGCCAAATTGTGGGAAGACTTCTCAGAATTTTTCTGACCTGTTCTCCGCTTTTGATTGGTCTACCAAATGATTTTAAGTCTCCAAGGATTTTACTGAACCTGGAGAACATTTCCCCTACTGATTCTCCATCCTTCATTTGAAATAATTCATAGTCTCGAACTAGGAGATTGATCCTTATTTCTTTCACTTTGTTAGTTCCTTCATACATGACCTCTAATTTATCCCACATCTCCTTTGCAGTTTAACAGCTTGATATCTTTTCATATTCTTCTCCATTAATAGCATTGTACAGCAGATATTTTGCCTTAACATTTACTGTGATGACAACTGATTGTTCTTCAGTGTAATCATCTAAATCAAGAGGATCAGATGATACTATGACTTGACCATTGTTATCTTTCTTTGGCGGAACTGGAAGATTTCTCTTTTTGATCACGCGCCAAACTTTAATATCATATGACATAGTGTAGGTCTGTTGAAGTGCGAGGGCCGTACCTGAGAGGTTCCTTCTTGAAATAATGCTCCAATAATTGTATTTGATCCCATGATCTTTTCCTCACTTGTTGTTAAGCAAAGTTTGTGAGCCTTGCTCTGATACCAATTGAAAGTACAAGAGGGGGGTGAATTGTAACTCATTGAAAAATCTTAGTTGACTAAGTGTAAGTTTAGTCGACTAGACTTTGCACAGCGAATGATTTCAGTGGAAACAAACTACATGAACAGAAAGGTAAATAAGACACAACAGTTTTTATACTGGTTCAGTACTAGTGTGGTACCTACGTCCAGTTCCCTTGGGTCACAAGGGTTCTCTTAGATCTTTGATAAATGTTTACAACAGTAATGGTTTTAGTACGTTTACAACCAACGATATACAACAACAGTGATTTTTTCAATGTTGACACAACTCTCGTTTTGTGTTCTAACTCTTCCTATCTTTTGTGATACTTGTAGACTCAAGAATACAGTGTTTGTACTAAGAACTAGAAAGTCTTAGAAGCAGATGATGTAGTTGTGTGTCCTTGAATGTGTCAAGACCCGGAATCCCCACCCTCGGGAGTCGTGATGGCGCCTACTCGTGGAAGCTAGGCAACCCAAGAATAGTCGCAAACATCATCCTAACTCATTTTACCCATGATTAAACAATTTAAATTATAGATGCATAAGCAATTTAAAATACTGCGATTATTAAAAGATAGCGGAAGTCTGAACTGAGAATATAGCAACAACGTCTAAACATCAATACAAGCCTCTACCCAGCACCTGGTGTCACAACATTTCACGGACCATCTAAGAATGCAAAATACAAAGTCTGAAACAAAATGATAAAACTCTGTCTCGGTACAAGGGAAACAGGGCAGAAAGGGGATAAAAGAGATACCGGGCCTGCGGACGCCTGCAGGACTACCACGGGATCTCGTGGACTGAAGGACTGCTCCCTGGCCTACTGCTGCACACCGTAAGCTGCTCCGACACCTGGATTTGTGCAAAAGAGCACAGAGTGTAGTATCAGCACAACCGACCCCATGTGCTGGTAAGTGCCTGGCCTAACCCCGGCGAGGTAGTGACGAGGCTAGGACCAGACTCCAGATAAACCTGTGCAGATATATATATATACAATACAACGAAGAGGCCAACAGGAATAAACAATTAAAACTGCGGGAGGGAACATGCTTCAGGGGTAACAGATATAAATAGAATATCAGGAATAATAGAGGAGAAATCTACAATCTAGCTTCTAACACGGAAATAAGAAATAAAGACAAAATTTTCATGTTCAGCTCATCTTGTTGCAGGCGTGCAACCCGATCCCATTTCATCAACTCGTGGTAGGTGTACCACCCGCTCCCATTTCATAGAATCTTGTGGTAGGCGTACCGCCCGCTCCCATTTCATCGATCACTTGTGGTAGGCGTACCACCCGCTCCCATTTCATCAATCTTGTGGTAGGCATACCACCCGCTCCCATTTAATCAATCTTGTGGTAGGCGTACCACCCGCTCCAATTTCAATCCAACACAACATAACGAAATAATCCCGGCTAGGGGAACAACAATATAATAACTTCCCGGCAAGGGAACAAAATATCAAATCAAATGTCCCGGCAAGGGGAGTCAGCTATAACCAATCTTATGCACTTCCACTTGACCCAATTAATCCCAATACTCAGTCATAACTAAAATCCACGGAAATAAACTAAATCCTTGCTCAGTATCGAGAATGATCAATCAAGCTTACATAGAATCCATTAAGAATACAAGAATTATCAATTTAAGACCCACGGTCATACTCGACACCAACATATAGATACTCGTCACCATGCCTATACGTCGTACTCGACACAAAACAAATAGCAAATAAGACTCAACTCCTAATCCCTCAAGCTAAGGTTAGACCGAACACTTACCTCAAACTTTCACGGCCAAATCAATCCTCAACAACTGCTTTCCCTCTCGAACTCGGCTCCAAATTAATCAAATCTATGCAATAATGACTTCAATACATCAATAAATGCTAAACAATACGAACCCAATGCCTAATTATAGCTTTTCCATCATTTTTCCCAAAAACTCAAAAAATCGACCCCGGGCCCGCTTGGTCAGAACACGAGGTTCGGACCAAAATCAAATCCCCCATTCACCCACGAGCCCGAATATATAATTTGTTTTCAAATTTGACCCAAAACGAGGTCTAAATCAAGAAAAATCAAAAAGCCCTAACTCTACCCACTTCCCCCAATTTCTACCCAAAATTACATGCTTTAGGCTTAGGAATTCATTAGATGTTGATGAAAAATGAAGAAAACGAGTTAAGGATTACTAACCCACGAAGTTTTGGTGAAAGCAAGCTTCAATGGATGCCTAAGGACTTTGGAGAAGAAGGAGCTCGTGAAAACTTATGAAAATCCCATCACTGTTCAGTTTTGGAATTAAAAATATAACTGGGCGAAATTGCCCTTCGCGTTCGCGACAGGCAGGTCGCGTTCGCGAAGGGTATAACTTAATAGACCATCGCGTTCGCGAGCTGGAGAATGCGAACGCGTAGAGTAAAAGGCTGAGGTCCAGAAATTTGTTCTATGCGAACGCGTAGGCTGCCACGCGAACGCGATGAGGAAACAATGCAAGGCTACGTGAACGCGGTCACATGAATGCGAACGCGAAGAGGAAAAGAAGACTGAGCCCTCAGGGTCAAATAACCCTACGCGAACGCGAGGGCTGGGACGCGAACGCGAAGGAGGAAAAATTAGAGCACCGCGAACGTGAGAGGAACAATGCGAACGCGTAGAAGAAACTGGGTCTGCAACAGCTGAAGCAAATCTGCAATTTTTCTAAGTTTGAAACCACTTCGAAACACCTCCGAAACACTCCCGAGACCCCGGGGCTCCTAACCAAACACATGCACTAACTCAAGAACATCCTACGGACTTATCCGTGCGATCAGATCGCCAAAATAACATCATATACAACGAATTAAGCCTCAAAATCCATGATTTCTTCCAAATTTCATAAAACATCAATTTTTCCATTTTAAGTCCGAAACACGTCAAACGACGTCCGTTTTCAACCAAATTTTACAGAAAGTGCTTAAATCATATATAAGACTTGTAGCAGGTGTCGGAACCAAAATACGAGCCCGATACCATAGTCTTCTAATCAAATTTCATTTCCAATTTCCTTAATTAATTCCAGAAAATAATTTCACACAAAAATTCATTTCTCGGGCTTGGGACCTCGGAATTCGATTCCGGGCATATGCCCAAGTCCCATATTTTCCTACGGACCCTCCGGGACCGTCAAATCACGGGTCCGGGTCCGTTTACCCAAAATGTTGAGCGAAGTCAAATTTATTCATTTTAATATCAAAATTTAGCATTTTTCTCACATAATTCATATTTAAGCTTTCCGGCTACGCGCCCGGACTGCGCACGCAAATCGAGGCAACCCTAAATGAGGTTTTCAAGGCCTCGGAAGCAAGGAATGAGTAAGAAAACAGGTGATGAACCTTTGGGTCGTCACATTCTCCACCTCTAATACAACCGTTCGTCCTCGAACGAACAAAAGAAAGAAGTACCTGAGTCGGGGAATAGATGGGGATAACGGCTCCGCATATCGGACTCGGACTCCCAGGTCGATGCCTCAGGAGGCTGACCTGTCCACTGAACATGAACAGAAGGGAAACTATTGGATCTCAACTGACGAACCTGCCGGTCTAGAATAGCTACCGGCTCCTCCTCATAAGACAGATCCTTGTCCAACTGGACAGTGCTGAAATCTAACACGTGGGCTGGATCGCCGTGATACTTCCGAAGCATGGACACATGAAAAACTGGGTGCACGGCTGATAAGCTCGGCGGCAAAGCAAGTCTATAAGCCACCTCTCCCACTCGGTCAAGAATCTCAAATGGACCAATGAACCTAGGGCTAAGCTTGCTCTTCTTCCCAAATCTCATCACGCCTTTCATAGGCGACACTCGGAGCAATACCCGTTCACCAACCATAAAAGCCACATCTCGAACCTTGCGGTCTTCATAGCTCTTTTGCCTGGACTGCGCTGAACGAAGCCTATCCTGAATAATCCTAACCTTGTCCAAGGCCTCCTGAACCAGATCCGTACCCAACATTTAAGCCTCTCCCGGCTCGAACCATCCGACCGGAGACCGACACCGCCTACCATATAAAGCCTCATAAGGAGCCATCTGGATGCTCGACTGGTAACTGTTGTTGTAGGCAAACTCCGCTAAGGGCAAGAACTGATCCCACGAACCTCCAAAGTCAATAACACAAGCTCGGAGCATATCCTCTAAGATCTGAATAGTCCGCTCGGACTGACTGTCCGTCTGGGGATGAAATGTTGTGCTCAACTCAACCCGTGTGCCCAACTCTCGCTGAACTGCTCTCCAAAAGCGCGAGGTAAACTGCGTACCCTGGTCCGAAATGATGGATACGGGTACACCATGAAGGCAAACAATCTCCCGAATGTAGATCTCAGCCAACCTCTCAAAAGAATAGGAGACTGCCACAGGAATGAAATGTGCTGACTTGGTCAGCCTATCAATAATAACCCATACTGCGTCGAACTTCTTCCGCGTCAGCGGAAGTCCAGTAACAAAGTCCATAGTAATCCACTCCCACTTCCACTCGGGAAGCTCAATCCTCTGGAATAAACCACCAGGCCTCTGATGCTCGTACTTAACCTACTGACAATTCAAACAACGAGCCACATATGCTACGATATCCTTCTTCATTCTACGCCACTAATAATGCTGCCGAAAATCCTGATACATCTTCGCGGCGCCCGAATGAATAGAGTACCAGGAACTATGGGCCTCCTCTAAGATCAACTCTCGAAGCCCATCCACATTGGGCACACAAACTCGCCCCTGCAATCTCAAAACTCCATCCGCATCTAAGGTAACCTGCTCGGCACCTCCTCGCTGCACCGTGTCTCTAAGGACACATAAATGGGGATCATCAAACTGCCGATCATGGATACGCTCCAATAATGAAGAACGAGCGACCGCGCAAGATAACACACGACTGAGCTTAGAAACATCCAGTCTCACAAACTGATTGGCTAAAGCCTGAACATCCAAAGCAAGCGGCCTCTCACCGACCGGAATATAAGCAAGACTGCCCATACTGGCTGACTTCCTACTCAATGCATCGGCCACCACATTGGCCTTCCGTGGATGATATAGAATGGTGATATCATAATCCTTCAACAACTCCAACCACCTCCTCTGCCTCAAATTCAATTCCTTTTGCTTGAACAAGTACTGAAGACTCTTGTGATCCGTGAAAACCTCACATGCCACGCCATATAGATAATGCCTCCAAATCTTCAATGCATGAACTATGGCTGCCAACTCCAAATCATGAACCGTATAGTTCTCCTCATGAATCTTCAACTGCCGTGAAGCATAGGCAATAGCCTTGCCATCCTGCATCAACACTGCACCAAGTCCAATACGAGATGCACCACAATAAACTGTATAAGGCCCTGAACATGTGGGCAAAACCAACACCGGTGCCATAGTCAGAGCTATCTTGAGCTTCTGAAAGCTCGCCTCACACTCGTCCGACCATCTGAACGGGGCACCCTTCTGGGTCAACCTGGATACCCTCTGCTGACACAACATGACCCGGGAATGCAACTGAACTCAACCAGAACTCACACTTCGAAAACATGGCGTACAACTGACTATCCCCCAAAGTCTGAAGAACCACTCTAAGATGTTGCTCGTGCTCCTCTCGGCTGCGGGAATATGTCAAAATATCATCATGAAGACTATCATGAACGAATCCAAATAAGGTCTGAACACTCGGCTCCTCAAATCCATAAGAGCTGCGGGGGCATTTATCAACCCGAATGACATCACCAAGAACTCATAATGCCCGTACCGAGTGCGGAAAGCTGTCTTAGGGACATCGGATGCCCTAATCCTCAACTGATGGTAGCCAGATCGCAAGTCAATCTTGGAAAATACCTTGGCACCCTGAAGCTGGTCGAACAAATCATCAATCCTCGGCAGTGGATACTTATTCTTGATCGTTACCTTATTCAATTGCCGGTAATCAATACACATTCTCATTGACCCATCCTTCTTCTTGACAAATAACACCGGCGCACCCTAAGGTGAGACACTGGGTCTAATGAAACCCTTCTCAAGCAAATCCTACAACTGTTCCTTTAACTCTTTCAACTCCGGTGGGGCCATACGATATGGGGGGATAGAAATGGGCTGAGTTCCCGGTACCAGATCAATGCAGAAATCAATATCCCTGTCGGGTGGCATACCTGGCAGGTCTGAAGGAAAAACATCAGGGAACTCACAAACAACG
Organism: Nicotiana attenuata; assembly: GCF_001879085.1. Lineage (NCBI taxonomy): Eukaryota > Viridiplantae > Streptophyta > Magnoliopsida > Solanales > Solanaceae > Nicotiana > Nicotiana attenuata. Next base: position 158,164 of record NW_017671251.1, on the reverse strand, counting down.
GGCACAGAATCAATAGAAGGAACCTCAGCACTGGAACCCCGAACATAGGCTAAATAGGCCAAACACCCCTTCTCGACCATACGCCGAGCCTTCAAGTACGAAATAACACTGCGGGTAGAGTGACCTAGGGTCCCTCTCCACTCTAAACGGGGCAAATCTGGTAAAGCTAAGGTCACGGTCTTGGCATGGCAGTCCAAGATAGCATGATACGGGGATAACCAGTCCATCCCCAATATAACATCGAAGTCGACCATATCTAAAAGCAATAAGTCAACACGCGTCTCAAGACCCCCAATCACCATAACACAAGAATGATGAACTCGATCGACCACAATAGAATCACCCACCGGTGTAAATACATAAACAGGAATACTCAGTGGACCACTAGGCATGACCAGGTACGGTGCAAAATAAGAGGACACATACGAATACGTAGACCCTGGATCAAATAGCACTGACGCATCTCTATCACAAACCAGAATAGTACCTGTAATGACTGCATCTGAAGACTCAACCTCTGGCTTGGCTGGAAGAGCATAACATCGGGGCTGGGCCCCACCACCCTGAACTGCCTCTCTGGGACGGCCTGCTGCTGGCTGGCCTCCACCTCTAGCGGCCTGAGCTCCACCTCTAGCACCTCTACCCCCGCCTCTAGCACCTCTACCCCCGCCTCTAGCTGGCTGGGCGGTCTGTGGAACATCTAGTGCCTGAATCATAGGACGGGGTCCCTGCTGCTGCGAAGAACTGCTCGAAGCTCGAGGGAAATACCTAGCAATGTGCCTCGTATCGCCACAAGTAAAACAAGCCCTCGGCGGACGACCCTGGAAACTCTGAAGCGGCGGTGCACTGATAGGTGCTGATGGTGCACTGTGAAGCTGTTGATCGGAATAATACGACTGAGAACCACGACCACCTGAAGTACCATGGGAGACCTGGAGCGCTGACTGGAAGGGCCTAGGAGGATGACCCCTATCATACGAATCTCCGCCTCCAGATGAGGCACCACTGAGTCGGCCTGACTGACGGGGCCTCTTATCTGCCCTATGATAACCCCCCTGTGACAATACCATCTCAATCCTCCCGGCCACATTGGGCGCCTCCTGAAAGGATATCTCGCTCCCAGCCTCTCTAGCCATCTGGAGACGAATAGGCTGAATGAGTCCATCAATAAACCGTCTCACTCTCTCCCTCTCAGTGGGAAGTATAACAAGAGCATGGTGAGCCAAATCAATAAACCTGGTCTCGTACTGGGTGACTATCATGGAACCCTGATGGAGACGCTCGAACTGCCTCCGATAGGCCTCTCGCTGAGTAACGGGGAGAAACTTCTCCAGAAATAGCCGTGTAAACTGCTCCCATGTCAAGGCTGGAGATCCTGCTGGTCTAGCTAAACAATAATCCCTCCACCAAGTCTTGGCGGATCCAAACAACCGAAATGTAGCAAAATCAACCCCATTGGTCTCAACGATACCCATGTTCCGAAGAACCTCGTAGCAGCTGTCCAAATAATCCTGAGGATCCTCGGTAGATGCACCGCGGAAAGTAGTAGTGAAGAGCTTGGTGAACCTATCCAATCTCCATAAAGCATCGGCAGACATAGCTGCCCCATCACCGGCCTGGGCTACCACACCCAGCTGAGCTGCTCCAACTGGCCGAACTACTGGAGTCTGAATCGGGGGAGCTCCCTCCTCCGGAGTACGAGTAGCAGGAGTCTGGGCCCCTCCTCCAGCCTGAGAGACGGCTGGTGCTACAGGAAGCAAACCTGCTCGAGTGACACTCTCCATAAGACCCACCAATCGAACCAGAGCATCCTGAAGAACTGGGGTAGCAATAAACCCCTCTGAGACCTGAGTTGGGCCCACCGGAACTGTTGGGGTTGGGGCCGGAACCTCCTCGTCGAAGTCAACCTGAGGCTCCGCCACTGGTGCTGCTGCTCGAGGCTGATCTCTGCCCTACCTCGGCCTCTAGCACGGCCTCGGCCTCTGCCCCTAGTGGGAGCTGCATGGGGCTCGGACTGCTAATCAGAAGATGAGGAAGCGCGTGTTCTCGCCATCTGCGAAAGAACAGAGTAGAAATTCAATTAGCGTTGAAAACCAAACCGCACGACAAGAAAGAACAAATGTGAAACTTTTCCTAACTCGGTAGCCTCTGGGGGATAAATACAGACGTCTCCGTACCGATCCCTCAAACTCGACTAAGCTTGTCCGTGAGTTGTGAGACCTATGCAACCTAGAGCTCTGATACCAACTTGTCACGACCCGGATTTCCCCACCCTCGGGGGTCGTGATGGCGCCTACTCGTAGAAGCTGGGCAAGCCACAAATCATAAACTCCTACCTACTTTATTTTAAATCCTTTTATCAATCATAACAACAAGCGTTAAATATTTAAATGACAGCGAAATAAGAAATTAAAGCGGAAGACTTAAATTAAATAAGCTGAACAATAATGCGAAATTCAACATGTGCCTCTACCCAAGAACTGGTGTCACAACATCCACGGACTACAAAGAGTACTAAATACAATCGTTTGAAAGAAATATAACACTGTTTGTCTCGAAAACATGAGATAACAGAATGAAGTATAAGATAGAGGAGACGTCGAGCCTGCGGTCGCGTGCAAGGCTACCTCGGAGTCTCGGTGGACTGAAGGCTGGCTCCCGAGCTACTGCTGCTGTCCGGGACCTGGATCTGTGCAAAAGAGCACAGAGTGTAGTATCAGCACAACCGACCCCATGTGCTGGTAAGTGCCTAGCCTAACCTCGGCGAAGTAGTGACGAGGCTAGGACCAGACCACCAAATAAACCTGTGCAGTTGTATAATATACAACGGAAAGTAAAGCAGAAATAAACAAATAAAGATGGGAGGGGGAAACATGCTCCGGGGGAATAGCAGATAAAAACAGAATACCAAGAGAACTATAAAGGAATAAAAATCCAACCACTAACAAGAACAAGAACAAAACAAAGGTAGATCTCACTGTCAGTACACATCTCGTTGCAGGCGTGCAACCCGATCCCATTTCCTGTATCTCGTGGCAGGCGTGTCACTCGCTCCCATTACCTTATATCTCGTGGTAGGCGTACCACCCGCTCCTATTTCATTATATCTCGTGGTAGGCATACCACCCGCTCCCATTTCATTATATCTTGTGGTAGGCGTACCACCCGCTCCCATTTCATTATATCTTGTGGTAGGCGTACCACCCGCTCCCATTTCATTATATCTTGTGGTAGGCGTACCACCCGCTCCCATTTCATTATATCTTGTGGTAGGCGTACCACCCGCTCCCATTTTATTATATTAACAGTTCTTCCAAATGAAATTACTCCAACAAACGCAACAATTAATACGAATTTATAAGGCAAGAAAGTACACAATAATTATGATTCACCGAGGAAAAACAAACAATGACAAGTAGCAATTAATTCACATAAACATGTAGCAATTTTAGCATAAATTCAAGTCATAATGTTGCGCAAGGATACCTTGATCCAATAATAACACACTAAAGGAAAATGCCAACCTAAAGAATCAAAGTAATAGTGGAAATAAGACAATTAATGCACTTGAACTGATAACAACAAGAAATCATAACAAATGGCAATAAGTGCACGGCATCACCATTCGTGCTTTTACTCTCGTCCTCACCAAGCAATGATATAATAAAAACGTGCACGGCATCACCCTTCGTGCTTTTACTCTCTTTCCCACCAAAGAAATTATATGATAAAATGTGCACGGCATCACCCTTCGTGCTTTTACTCTCTTCCTCACCCAAACAACAATCACAAACAAGGGCAAGGGAAATAAACAAGAACATATAGGAATCCCGCCAAGGGAACAACGATTTAATAATTAAATCCCGGCAAGGGAGCAACAAGTAAATAATTAAATCCCGGCAAGGGAACAACAATTAAATAATTCAATCCCGGCAAGGGAACATTTCAGTAACTCTTTCTCTATCTTTCACTTGTACTTCATAACTCACTTTACCACTTGAGCCAATACTCCAAAGGGTTCAATCATCTCATATACTTTCACAATTCATAATATAACTCGAGCCAATGCTCCAAAATGTTCATAGGTCACAATTATTCCCACAAACTTTATACGACAATTAGAAATCTTCACCACGGCATGAATAATACAACGAAATCATGAAATCACAATATAAGACTCACGGTCATACTTGACACCAACGTATAGATACTCGTCACCATGCCTATACATCGTACTCAACAATTATCACATAGCAAATAAGACTCAACTCCTAATCCCTCAAGCTAAGGTTAGACCAAACACTTACCTCAAACTTCCACGGCCAATTCAATCCTCAATAACCGCTTTTCCTCTCNCACGGGCACACCATGAAGACGAACAATCTCCCGGATATAAATCTCAGCAAACCTCTCAGAAGAATAGGAGACTGCCACAGGAATGAAATGCGCTGACTTGGTTAGCCTATCAACAATGACCCATATCGCATCGAACTTCTTCCGAGTCAGCGGAAGTCCAGTAACGAAGTTCATAGTGATCCGCTCCCACTTCCACTCGGGAAGCTCAATCCTCTGAAATAAACCACCAGGCCTCTAATGCTCGTACTTAATCTGCTGACAATTCAAACAACGAGTCACATATGCTACAATATCCTTCTTCATTCTATGCCACCAATAATGCTACCGCAAATCCTGATACATCTTCGCGGCGCCCGGATGAATAGAGTACCGGGAACTATGGGCCTCCTCTAAGATCAACTCTCGAAGCCCATCCATATTGGGCACACAAACTCGCTCCTGCAATATCAAAACTCCATCCGCATCTAAGGTAACCTGCTTGGCACCTCCTCGCTGCACCGTGTCTCTAAGGAGGCACAAATGGGGATCTTGAAACTGCCGATCACGGATACGCTCCAATAATGAAGAACGAGTGACCGTGCAAGCTAACACACGACTGGGCTCAGAAACATCCAGTCTCATGAACTGATTGGCTAAAGCCTGAACATCCAAAGCAAGCGGCCTCTCACCGACCGGAATATAAGCAAGACTGCCCAAACGGCTGACTTCCTACTCAAAGCATCGACCACCACATTGGCCTTCCCCGGAAGATATAAAATGGTGATATCATAATCCTTCAACAACTCCAACCACCTCCTCTGCCTCAAATTCAACTCCTTTTGCTTGAACAAATACTGAAGACTCTTGTGATCAGTGAACACCTCACACGCCACGCCATACAGATAATGCCTCCAAATCTTCAATGCGTGAATATGGCTGCCAACTCCAAATCATGAACCGGATAGTTCTTCTCATGAATCTTCAATTGCCTCGAAGCATAGGCAATGACCTTGTCATCCTGCATCAACACTGCTCCAAGCCCAACACGGGAAGCATCACAATAAACTGTATAAGGCCTTGAACCTGTGGGCAAAACCAACACCGGTGCCGTAGTCAGAGCTGTCTTGAGCTTCTTAAAGCTCGCCTCACACTTATTCGACCATTTGAACTGGGCACCCTTCTGGGTCATTCTGGTCATCGGGGCTGCAATAGATGAAAATCTCTCCACGAACCGTCTATAGTAGCCTGCCAACCCCAAGAAACTTTGAATCTTTGTAGCTGATGCTGGTCTAGGCCAGTTCTTGACTGCCTCTATCTTCTTTGGGTCCACCTGAATACCCTCTGCTGATACAACATGACCCAGAAATGCAACTGAACTCAACCAGAACTCACACTTGGAGAACTTGGCATATAACTGACTATCCCTCAGAGTCTGAAGAACCACTCTAAGGTGCTGCTTGTGCTCCTCCTGGCTGTGGGAATATATCAATATATCATCAATGAAAACTATCACGAATGAGTCCAAATAAGGCCTGAACACTCGGTTCATCAAGTCCATGAAAGCTGCTGGGGCATTTGTCAACCCGAATGACATAACCAAGAACTCATAATGCCCATACCGAGTGCGGAAAGCTGTCTTAGGGACATCGGATGCCCTAATCCTCAACTGATGGTAGCCAGATCGCAAGTCAATCTTGGAGAATACCCTGGCACCCTGAAGCTGGTCAAACAAATCATCAATCCTCGGTAGTGGATACTTATTCTTGATCGTTACCTTATTCAATTGCCGGTAATCAATACACATTCTCATTGACCCATCCTTCTTCTTGACAAATAACACCGGCGCACCCCAAGGTGAGACACTAGGTCTAATGAAACCCTTCTCAAGCAAATCCTGCAACTGTTCCTTTAACTCTTTCAACTCAGGCGGGGCCATACGATATGGGGGGATAGAAATGGGCTGAGTGCCCGGTACCAGATCAATGCAGAAATCAATATCCTTGTCGAGTGGCATACCCAATAGGTCTGAAGGAAAAACATCAGGGAACTCACAAAAAATGAGCACAGAATCAATAGAAGGAACCTCAGCACTGGAATCCCGAACATAGGCTAAATAGGCCAAACACCCCTTCTCGACCATACGCCGAGCCTTCACGTACGAAATAACACTGGGGGTAGAGTGACCTGGGGTCCCTCTCCACTCTAAACGGGGCAAATCTGGTAAAGCTAAGGTCACGGTCTTGGCATGGCATTCCAAGATAGCATGATACGGGGATAACCAGTCCATCCCCAATATAACATCGAAGTCGACCATATCTAAAAGCAACAAGTCAACACGGGTCTCAAGACCCCCAATCACCACAACACAAGAATGATGAACTCGATCGACCACAATAGAATCACCCACCGGTATAGATACATAAACAGGAATACTCAGTGGATCACTAGGCATGACCAGGTACGGTGCAAAATAAGAGGACACATACGAATACGTAGACCCTGGATCAAATAGCACTGAAGCATCTCTATCACAAACCAGAATAGTACCTGCAATGACTGCATCTGAAGACTCAGCCTCTGGCCTGGCTGGAAGAGCATAACATCGGGGCTGGGCCCCACCACCCTGAACTGACTCTTTGGGACGGCCTGTTGCTGGCTGGCCTCCACCTCTAGCGACCTGAGCTCCACCTATAGGACCTCTACCCCCACCTCTAGCACCTCTACCCCCGCCTCTGGCTGGCTGGGCGGTCTGTGGAACATCTGGTGCCTGAATCATAGGACGGGGTCCCTGCTGCTGCGGAGAACTGCTCGAAGCTCGAGGGCAATACCTAGGAATGTGCCTCGTGTCGCCACAAGTAAAACAAGCCCTCAGCGGACGGCCCTGGAAACTCTGAAGCGGCGGTGCACTGATAGGCGCTGATGGTGCACTGTGAAGCTGCTGATCGAAATAATGCGGCTGAGAACCACGACCACCTGAAGTACCATGGGAGACCTAGAGCACTGACTGGAAGGGCCTAGGAGGATGACCCCTATCATACGAATCTCTGCCTCCAGACGAGGCACCACTGAATCGGCCTGACTGATGGGGTCTCTTATCTGCCCTATGACCACCCCCCTGTGACAATACCATCTCAATCCTCCGGGCCACATTGGCCGCCTCCTAAAAGGATATCTCGCTCCCAGCCTCTCTAGCCATCTGGAGAAGAATAGGCTGAATGAGTCCATCAATAAACCGTCTCACTCTTTCCCTCTCAGTGGGAAGTATAACAAGAGCATGGCAACCCAATTAATAAACCTGGTCTCGTACTGGGTGACTGTCATGGATCCCTGATGGAGACGCTCGAACTGCCTCCGATAGGCCTCTCGCTGAGTAACGAGGAGAAACTTCTCCAGAAATAGCTGTGTAAACTGCTCCCATGTCAAGGCTGGAGATCCTGCTGGTCTGGCTAAACAATAATCCATCCACCAAGTCTTGGCGGATCCAGACAACCGAAATGTAGCGAAATCAACCCCATTGGTCTCAATGATACCCATGTTCCAAAGAACCTCGTGGCAGCTGTCCAAATAATCCTGAGGATCCTCGGTAGATGCACCGCTGAAAGTAGTAGTGAAGAGCTTGGTGAACCTATCCAATCTCCATAAAGCATCGGCAGACATAGCTGCCCCATCACCGACCTGGGCTACCACACCCGGCTGAGCTGCTCCAGCTGGTGTGAGCACGTGATTTTTGCCCTAAGCAACAATTCCCAAAATTTCAAACAAAACAATTTTTTCTAGTATTTTATAAATTTTTGTGAATTTTGTGGCATTCTTTGGTAATTGTTGCTTTTTTATTTGTGCATCTTAATCCATATGAAAATACCAAAATATGCATTGGCATTTAGGGATTTAATTAGTTGTAGAATAAATGTAAAGAAATTGCAAGAAATAGTTCTTTGCATTACTAATTATTGCATTTGTCTTTAAATAGAGTTGTAGGTAATTTTAGGAGTTAAANAGGAAGCAAACCTGCTCGAGTGACACTCTCCATAAGACCCACCAATCGGACCAGAGCGTCCTGAAGAACTGGGGTAGCAATAAACCCCTCTGGGACCTGAGCTGGGCCTACCAGAACTGCTGGGGCTGGGGCCGGAACCTCCTCGTCGAGGTCGACCTGAGGCTCCGCCACTGGTGCTGCTGCTCGGGGCTGAGCTCTGCCCCTACCTCGGCCACTAGCACGGCCTCGGCCTCTGCCCCTAGCGGGAGCTGCCTGGGGCTCGGACTGCTGGTCAGAAGATGAGGAAGTGCGTATTCTCGCCATCTGCGAAAGAACAGAGTAGAAATTCAATTAGCGTTGAGAAACCAAACCGCACGACAAGAAAGAACAAACGTGAAACTTTTCCTAATTTGGTAGCCTCTGGGGATAAATACAGACGTCTCCGTACCGATCCCTCAGACTCTACTAAGCTTGTCCGTGAGTTGTGAGACCTATGCAACCTAGAGCCCTGATACCAACTTGTCACGACCCGGATTTCCCACCTTCGAGAGTCGTGATGGCACCTACTCGTGGAAGCTAGGCAAGCCAAGAACAGTCGCAAACATCATCCTAACTCATTTTACCCATGATTAAACAGTTTAAATTATAGATGCATAAGCAATTTAAATTACTGCAACTAATAAAAGATAGCGGAAGTCTGAACTGAAAATATAGCAACATCGTCTAAACACAAATACAAGTCTCTACCCAGCACCTGGTGTCACAACATTTCACAGACCATCTAAGAATGCCAAATACAAGCTCTGAATCAAAACAATAAAAACTCTGTCTCGGTATAAGAGAAACATGACAGAAAGGGGATAAAAGAGATGCCGGGCCTGCGGACACCTGCAGGACTACCTCGGGATCTCGTGGACTGAAGGACTGCTCCCTGACTACTGTTGCGCACCGTCAGCTGCTCCGACACCTAGATCTTTGCAAAAGAGCACAGAGTGTAGCATCAGCACAACCGACCCCATGTGCTGGTAAGTGCCTGGCCTAACCCCGGCGAGGTAGTGACGAGGCTTGGACCAGACACCAGATAAACCTGTTCAGATATATATACAAGTACCACAGAGAAATAGCAAGAAAAATAACAATTTAAGCTGGGGAAGGGAGCATGCTTCAGGGGCAACAGATAGAAATAAAATATCAGGAATAATAGAGCGTACATCTACAGTTTAACTTCTAGCAATAAATGAAGAGATAAGGCAACTTTCATATTTAACTCATCTTGTTGCCGGCGTGCAACCCGATCCCATTTCTCAATATCTCGTGGTAGGCGTACCACCCGCTCCCATTTCAATATAACTCGTGGTAGGCGTACCACCCGCTCCCATTTCAATATCACTCGTGGTAGGCGTACCACCCGCTCCCATTTCAATATCACTTGTGGTAGGCGTACCACCCGCTCCCATTTCAATATCACTTGTGGTAGGTGTACCACCCGCTCCCATTTCTATATCACTTGTGGTAGGCGTACCACCCGGTCCCTTTACTTTCAATACAATACACAATACAATCCCGGCAAGGGAACAATCAAATTAATAATCTTCCCGGCAAGAGAACAATAACAACAAGTCAAACATCCCGACAAGGGAGAGTCAGCTATAACCAATCCTATTCAACTTCTTCTTGGCACAACTAATACCAATATTCAGTCACAACTTTCATAGGATCAAACAAGGGCACACAATTATCAAATTAAGACTCACGGTCATATTTATTCATTTTAACATCAAAATTTAGCATTTTTCTCACAGAATTCATATTTAAGCTTTCCGGCTACGCGCCCAGACTGCGCACGCAAATCGAGGCAACCCTAAATGAGGTTTTCAAGGCCTCGGAAGTACAGAATGGGTAAGAAAACAGGTGATGATCCTTTGGGTCGTCACAGTTTGACATATACCTTTTTGCAACTACATCAAGCTACTTTTCATGTTGGGTTAAAATATAATTATGATCAATATTGGTATATTAAGACTTTGAAGTTAAATATGATTAAACTGGATGTTTTACTTGTTCCCCCAATATTGACGACAAAATTTTATACATAAGGCATGATTTTTTTCTACTTTCCCTCTCCTTTGATTCCATTTGATCCCCTTTTATTGGAATTGTTGCTCCTTTGATGATTCGAACTCACGATACTGAAATTGTAGGTGGAGGGTGCTGACCATTTGAGTAACCCACCTTGTCAGGTATGATTACTGTTACGCGGCACCTTCCTGAGATTCCTTGGAAGGGCGACGTAAGGCTAAGCAACTGATGTCAGTGCAGTTACTGTCCGCCAACTGAGTTCCCCTCCGTACGCTAGACTATATTGTCAGTGCCGTATAGGAAAACCAATGTCAAGAGCAATTGAGAGAACAGAAATGAGAATTGAGAATGAAAGAAAGCTTGATTGCATTAATGAAAGCTATTATAGAAAAGCAACGCGGTGTCGAAGGGGAGAGACACCAGTACACATAATTGATTGCTTGCTAGAAAGTTTGATTGCTTGATCCCCCCTAATAATGCTTAAAAAAAATAATCCAAAGCTACAAGACTAGACTTGACTAAGCTATAGAAACATAATGGAAGTACATGAAATAAAACTACTCTATATTTACAATGAAAATGACTTAGTTTTCTATAAGGCAGCAGCAGGTCCGTTGTCAGCAGCAGTGTCTTTGGCATCACGGTCTGTGCGTGCGGAGTTCTCTGCGCGCGCGGCGCTGTTGGCATCTGCCTGCGGCTTGGCGCTGGCGAAGGATATCGGTGGGGCGGCAGAGGCACCTGCGCGCTTGTCACTTGGCGCGGCCAAGACCACGGGGCCGTTCGTGGCGCTATGCATTAGGAGGCTTGCTAGGACGCCACGGGGCGCGCCCAAGGGGTCATGGGGCATGGCTGGAAAGCCGCCCATGAGTCTTCCCGAAAAGGTTTCAAGAGACTGACATGGAAGACAGGATGAATTTTCCACCAAGCTGGGGTATCCACCCGGTATGCAACTTTCCCAATGCGCCTTTCAATGGACAAGGGTCCAATGTATTTTTGCAATAGGCGAGGGTCATGGACACCCGCAAATAAGTACCGTTTTGGGATTTTGACCATCACTTTGTCTCCTACTTGATATTCAACAAAGCGACGATTCTGATCAGCATGCCTCTACATCCGCTTTTGAGCTTGACAAGATAGCTCCTTACTATCTCCAAATTCCGCTTCCACTCTTTTGAGAAGCTAGCAGCTCGAGGAGATTTAGCCATGTTTGGTGCATTCACAGTGTGTGGGAGTAGCGGTTGCTGTCTGGTAACAATTTCAAAAGCGCTTTTGTTTGTACTAGAGCTCTTTTGTGAATTGAAACACAGTTGAGCAGCATCCAGAAGCTTCACCCAATTCTTCTGCGATCCGGTTACAAAGTGGCGGAGATATTCCCCCAACATGCCATTGAACCGCTCCGTCTGGCTATCAGATTACGGATGAAAACTTGAGCTGTGACTCAATTTTGACCCAAGGCACTTAAACAGTTGGGTCCAAAAGTTGCTAGTGAAGCGTGAGTCGCGATCACTAACCATGTCTTTGGGCAGGCCCCAATATTTGACGACATGAGAGAAGAAGAGTCGAGCTGTATCTTCTGCTGATATATATTGTGGGGTTGCAATAAAGGTAGCATACTTGGAAAACCGATCCACCACAACTAAGATAGTTGTGAGATCCCCGACCTTGGGAAATCCGGTGATGAAATCCAGGGAAACGCTTTCCCAAGGTCTCTTTGGGACAGCTAAAGGTTCCAAGAGTCCCGCTTGTGTCAAGCGATCCGACTTGTCCTTCTGGCATACTAGACAAGTCTTCACATACTGAGCGACATCATCAGCCATTTGATGCCAATAATAGGCACGACGAAGTAACGCCATGGTGCGTTCTTCACCGAGATGGCCGGCCCACAGAGTATCATGACATTCCACTAGAAGAGTCCTCCGCAGATCTCCTCCTTTCGGAACATAAAGTCGGTTCCCTTTGACTTTCAGAATACCATTTTCCATGTAGAATAGGCGAGTCTTGCCCTGTCCTACCAAATCAACCAAATACTAAGCAGCATGATCCTTGGTGAGTAGATCTTGTATCTGGTCCTTGATGGAGGTGGCTACTTCGCTCCCCCTTAGGGTGGCGAGTAGGCACACCGATGCTAGATCAGCTCTCCGACTGAGTGCATCTAGCAACATGATTGGTTTTTCCACTGCGGTACTCCAGGTTGAAGTGGAATTCAGCTAGGAGTTCCTGCCACCTGGCCTGTCGACCGTTCAGCTTTGGCTGGCTCATGAAATGGCTGACAGCTGTGTTGTCTGTCTTGACCACGAACGGGGGTCCCAGCAGATAGTGCCTCCAAAGGCGCAAGTAGTAGACGACAGCCAATAATTCTTTCTCATGGGCAGCATAGCGCCGCTCTGCATCCTTCAACTTCCGACTCTCGTACGCTACAGGGTGCCCTTCTTATAGCAAGAATCCACCATGGGCATAGTCAGATGCATCCGTTTGTACCTTGAACGGCTTGGCCAAACCAGGGAGGGCCAAGACAGGGCTACTAGTCATAGCAGCTTTTAATGCGTTGAAGGCCTCCGCTCTCCTTGGTCCCCAATCCCAAGGTGTGACCTTCTTGAGGAGTTCTGTCAATGGCACTGCGATAAGGGAGTAGTTCTTCACAAACCACCGGTAGAAGTTGCATACGCCAAGGAACGCCCTCAAGGCGTGGACATCCTTAGGCGGCGTCCAATCTGTGATGGCCTGAATCTTCTGTTGGTCCATCTTGATGCGTCCTTCCTCGATGACATGTCCGAGGAAGTCAATTTGCTTCTGAGCAAAGGAGCATTTGGATAACTTCGCATATAGTTCATGCTCCCGCAAATGAGCTAAGACCTTCCGCAAATGCACTAGGTGTTCTTCCAATGTTTGGCTATATACCACAATGTCATCCAAGTAGACCACCACGAATTCATCAATGTACTCTCGGAAGACTTGGTTCATCAGAGTGCAAAATGTACCTGGAGCATTAGTCAAGCCGAACGGTATGACCAGGAAGTCGTACGACCCCTTGTTTCACAAGTTGTCCTGTGTTCATCACCCTCTGCGATCCGAACTTGCCAGTAACCTGTCTTGAGGTCTATCTTGGCGAACACCGTCGCACCACCCAGTCTATCGAACAAGTCTGCCATTAAATGAATAGGGTACTTGTTCTTCACGGTGATTTTATTTAGAGCTCGATAATCCACACAGAATCGCAGGCTGCCATCATGTTTCTTTTGGAATAGAACAGGGGACCCATATGGGGACTTGGAGGGTACAATGATCCCTGTATCTAGCATTTCCGTCAATTGTCTTTGAAGCTCGGTGAGTTCGGGTTGTGACATTCTGTAAGGCGCCCAGGCAGGTGGCTTCGCGCCCAGCACCAACTCAATTTCATGGTCCACAGTGCCTTTAGGCGGGAGCCGCTTTGGCATGTCTTGTGGCATGACATCTTCAAACTCCAGTAGTAACTCCTTCACGGGTTCAGGAATGGGACCCGAGGAGAATTCTATATCTTCAATGCAGAGGGTAGCCAGGAACGTAGGTTCATTCCTCTTGACCCCCTTCTTCAACTGCAAGGCCAAGATGTTCTCAATGGCCATCTTCATGGGTAGGCACGGGATAATGCAGGGCTTGGCCCTATTGGTTCCCATCATCAGTAGCATGTCTGCAAATGGTACCGGCATGGTGTTGGTTTGCCTTAGGAATTCCAGCCCAGTTATCAGCTCGAAGTCATCTATAATCACCACTCGCAGGTTGAATTTTCCTTCGTAAGGGCCAAGCTTCACCGGTACTACTTTAGCTATTCCACCCACTGGCTGGGGAGGTGAGTTGATAGCCTTGACACTACCTCTACCTTTCTCTACAACTAGACCAAGGCGCTCCACCTGAGTCGAGGCTAAGTAGTTGCGGGTAGCACCCGTGTCTATCATAGCCCGAATGGGCTTGCCATTCACCTTTATTTCAACAAACATTAAGGTCCTCTCTTGTTTAAGAGGAGTCTCTTCATTCGCCTTCTTCTTCCCTTTCTTGGTGACTGGACATGGGTCCTTCTTCTTACGGATACCAGCACTGGTCTCCGCTAATGCTTCAGAAATGGAACCAAAAATTGCATTGAAGGCACCTACTGGTTTAGTCTGGTCCGCATCGTCTGAGTCGTCATCAGTCCCATCATCAATAGCCTGATAGGCGTTCATCTGTGCATATGGGCACTCATTGTTCCAATGTGGTCCGCCAAAATGACGGCATCCTGAGGAGGCTTTCTCTCCCGGTCATTATTTTTGAAGCAACACTGTTGCTGCCTGAGGAAGGAGCTCTAGATTTGTTTAAGTTCCGATCTCCCTCACTTTTGCTAGGGCCACCATTGCTAGGCTGGCCCCCTTTGAATCCCGCTCGGGCAGGCGGCTGAGGCCTGTCCTTTCGATCTTCCATTTGATAGTCCCTAAGGCATCAGCTGCTTGGATCGCCTTGGGAAGGGTATCTACCCTTTGTCTTTGTAACTCCACACGGGCATAAGGTTTCAACCCTTCCAGGAAGGTGAAGAGCTTGTCTTTGTCCCCCATGTCGCGTATGCTTAGCATGAGCGTGGAGAATTCCCGCACGTAGTCCCGCACTGATTTTGTCTAGCGGAGCTCCCGTAGTTTTCTCCTTGCATTGTATTCAACATTTTCGGGGAAGAACTGTAGGCGTATGGTTGCCTTTAGTTCTGCCCATGTCTCGAGAGCATCCTCACCGGCCTTGATGGCTTCGTACTTCACCCTCCACCAGAGTTTAGCATCACCCTGAAGATACATGGCAGCAGTTGCTACCTTCTTAGCTTCCTCCAGGCCCCCAACAGCATCGAAATACTGTTCGACATCAAAGATGAAGTTCTCCACTTCCTGTGCATTCCTAGCTCCACTGTATGTCTTTGGCTCAGGAATTTTCAGTTTCTGTGTCGCGAAAGCGGGGTTCACAGCGCCCCCGATTTGGTTTCCACCTCCTTGAAGTAGCCCCTGTAAAGCAGCATTGACAACATTGAGCTGGTCTGTCAATTTGTCAATAGTTTGTTGCATGGCAGTCACCTGTCTGCTTCTTGTGCCCTGTAGGCTAAATCCTCGATGCGCTCCTGTTTGAGCCTCTCGAATTTCCTAAAAATTTTGGCTGCCTCTGTGGCTGCCGTCTGCCGGTCTCCCTCGTAGTCGCGACTGATGTTTTCTATGTCAACTTCGGCCTGGAGCACTCTACGGTTCAGGTCGTCCAACCTTTTCACTAGGCTGGTTCTTAGTTCAGTCACCGTATCCACAATAGGCCGTAATACCTCAACCGTCCCTTCGAGAGCCGCATTGCGGTCCCCATGATTCACCATGGTCATAAATGGTGGTAATGTCAATACGTTCCCTCGTCTGATGTCGAGCCTAGGCTCTAATACCAACTGTAATGCGGCGCCTTCCTGAGATTCCTTGGAAGGGCGACGTAAGGCTATGCAACTGATATCAGTGCAGTTACTGTCCGCCAGCTGAGGTCCCCTCCGTACGCTAGACTAGATTGTCAGTGCCGCACGGGAAAACCAATGTCAAGAGCAATTGAGAGAACAGAAATGAGAATTTAGAATGAAAGAAAGCTTGATTGCATTAATGAAAGCTATTACAGAAAAGCAACGCGGTGTCGAGGGGGAGAGACACCAGTACAGAGAATTGATTGCTTGCTAGAAAGTTTGATTGCTTGATCCCCCCTAATAATGCTTAAAAAAATAATCCAAAGCTATAAGACTAGACTTGACTAAGCTAGAGAAACATAATTGAAGTACATGAAATAAAACTACTCTATATTTACAATGAAAATGACTTAGTTTTCTATAAGGCAGCAGCAGGTCCGTTGTCAACAACAGTGTCTTTGGCATCACGGTCTGCGCGCGTGGTGCTGTTAGCATCTGCCTGCGGCTTGGCGCTGGCGAGGGATATCGGTGGGGCGACAGAGGCACCTGCGCGCTTGTCACTTGGCGCGGCTAAGACCACGGGGCCGTCTGTGGCGCTATGCATTGGGAGGCTTGCTAGGACGCCACGGGACGCACCCAAGGAGTCATGGGGCATGGCTGGAAAGCCGCCCATGACATTACTTTTGCAAGATCGAGAAAACTACGATTTAGTTGGGAATTAGAAGGCATTTTCACTTTTTTTTAAATTGGGATCTTGTTCAATCATAGTAAATCCTAGTCTTTAAAAAATTTCCTTATAATTTAATCATTGTCCGGTAGTTATGGGGTGAAATTGGTTGATAACAGGTGGTCGAATGATGAGGTGTCCTATGGAACAAAAGGTGAGTAAGCAAATAAATGACACCAGGTGTGGAGTATGTAACCGGTACCAGATGGATCCCGAAGGAAGCATAGCCAATAATAGAGATTAAAAGATTTGATATAGGATAATATTTAATGAGCAATCGTTACAGAGAATCTGCATTCAAAGACAACCGTTATGCACCCATCGATGATATTTTTATTCTCATTCAAGAGGAGCTCGATTTTAGGATCTTGTCTCTCTAAATAGAGTTAAAAATAGAAGGATTAATAACCATTGTAGGAAAGGAAACATTCTGCACTCAAAAGCTATAACTAAATATCTTGTTTTACAATTGCTTTTACTTTTGTTCTTGGAAAGGCTAAGTTGGGAGTCAGGCTCGTTATCTCCTATATTTTTAGTCGTTAATCCAATTTTTGTTCTTATTTATTTATTGATTTTGGATCAAATCGATTCGCTTGTCTATAAACCACGCTAAAAATTTAACTGCACCGTTTTACAGGTAAACAGTTTGGCACCCACCGTGGGGCATATACAACTGCATAATTGCTTTGATCCATTCGTTTTTTAATAACAAGATTCAGTTTTTCCCTAACTAAAATATGGCAGCTAATAATGTCAAGAACGCTCACAATGTTGGAACACACGATGAACGGGAAGAGGTGTCGCAGCGTGCTGATTCCATCAGTGAAATCCATAATGAAGGGGATGAAACAACCCCAGTTCGGGAAGGACAATATCCTCGACATGTGCGCGGCTCAACTCCTGATGACGCGAAGGATGAACACGTTGCTGAAATAGTTAAACTCTTGAGAAAGCAGCAAAGAGCAATCATGGACCACCTATCGAGGGAGGATCGTGTGATGTTGAAATTGAAGCCGGCGCTATCAGGTGCTTCCAACAACGCTGATGGAAGAGCTCCGGTTCCTCCTAGCGTTCCCTTAAATCTGATGGCTCAAAGAACCGATAATACTCCAAGGGATAAAGTCGGTCTCGATGAAGCCGGGGGCACCAAAAGCGGATCTGTGAATAACAACTTGAATGAACCTTTCAAGACCGAGCTCATGAGATTCATGAAAGAGAAGAATGAAAGAACGAATCAGAAACGCAAAAGAGTTTCATGCACGAATGGATCAGATTCAAGGTGTGCCGCCTATGTTAAAGGGTCCAGATTCAAAAAGGTATACACAGTTGCCGATTAAACCAAGTGCGGCACCAGAGTTGATCCTGAAGAGGCACAAAATTCCAGATAAACCAAAGTATGATGGGACGTCGGATAAGTAGGAGCACATCGCGACCTACACTATGGCGGTGAAAGGAAATGAGTTGGCTCAGCACGAGGTCGAGTTGGTTTTGTTGAAGAAGTTTGGCGAAACCCTCACAAAGGGGGACCTAACATGGTATTCCCTCTTACCAGAACATTCATTTGATTTTTTTGAAATGCGTGCAGATTCACTCATCAAAGCCCAAGCCGGAGAAAGAAAGGTCCAGGCTAGAAAGGCACATATATTCAAAATTTTGCAAGGAGAATCCGAGCTGCTGTGGGAATTCATAATCCGGTTCCAGAAAGAGAGAATGCTGCTATTAGCAGTTTCGAATGAATGGGCAGCGGAAGCATTCACGAAGGGTCTACATCCACTAATTTCCGATGCCTCCCAAAAACTGAAGAAGAGCTTGCTCGAGTTCCAGGCAACCATATGGTCAGGCATCCATAATTGCTACAAGTCTAAGATAAGGATAGAGGATGATAAACTTGGTTCATCAACGTCATCTAAGGGACGATGTCGTGATAAAAATCAGGATAAATTCAAAAATAACTTTGATGCAGGATGGAGGTATTCTATGGGCCGCTTTCTATCATACGAGAGGATCGATGGGCGGAGCAGTAAAGGGTTCCAATCATCAGATAGGTTCACTTAAAACAAAAGATCGTATCGTGGCCGGAATAACATATCGTTACAAAAGAAAGAAGCACCAGGGTCCCGAGATCCCACATATCCTAGGTTGTCGGATTAAAACTTTAACATCAGCCTGGTAGAATTGGTGTCAGCAATGAGGAATATCAAGGAGGCACGATTTTCAAAACCAATCTGATCAGATCCTAGTCAAAGGGATCCTAACTAGTGTTATGAATTTCAAGGGACTCACAGCCACAGTACCGAGCTGACATCTTCGCGATGAGGTGGCGACTTTGTTAAATGATGGCCATCTTAGAGAGTTTCTAAGTGACCATGCCAAAAATAATTATGGTTGAAACCGGGACAATGCAGAGCCATCAATGACAATAGTAAGGTCACCTCGGATGACTATAAACATGATCTTCAGAGGAAACGAGGTCAAGGGGTAACTTTTTCAGCAGCGAAGAAAACAAAGATATCGATGACTCACGGCAAAAGGGTCCGAGAAGTCTGATCTCTTCCAAGTTCACACCTCTATTTGAGGTTATGAAATGGTCGATTGCAATAGTAATACCCAATAAGGAGTCATGGCGAATTCCATAGGGTGTTATACGTGGGATTTAGGAGTATAGATTGCAGTGTATGAGTATGCAGTATCTCTATTTGCACTTCCACAAATTGGTGTTTATTCTATGTCTATTCTAATCTAAGATTGCAAGATTAAGAAATGAAACTAAGAAATTATTTCTGTTGTTGTTTTTCAAGTGATATAAAAGGCCTAGGGCTATGACCTTCACCTAGGTGTTTGCCTAATGGGTTATAAACTTTAAAGCTTGTTTTATTGGTCAGGGTGTATTATAGCTATCAACACTTAAGTACCCACTCAATACCTCTCGGTCACAGAGTGATTTTCCCCAGTTTGGCTTTCTCAAGTCCAAATGAGTATTGAACGAAGCGGTTGATACAAAGCTCAAGTCGGTTTTTACTATCTCTAGGTTCAACCCTTTAATTGGGATTATCAATCTCTTGATATACCTAATTTCTTGTTAGCCAAGTTTTCCTAAACTAAGTCTCTCTTTCTCAAGTAGAGACCAAGTCAAATAGGCATGAACTAATGTTTGCAACCATTGGAAAAGCAAGAACAAGGCTAAATAATAAATATCCAACCTTAAACAAGCAATAAATCAAACACCCAATAAGATTACACTCTAGGGTTGGGTCACAACCCTAGTGAAAATCTAGCTACTCATGCTTAAGATAGAAGAAATAGAAGAAGAAGAAATGATAATTAAACCCATATTGATAATTAAAATGATGAAATCTATATTCAAAAATCTCAAAATAGCAAAGACTACTAAAGAGGGTAAAGAAAAAACGTCTACTATGGCTGTTGACGCCAAAACTTGACCTAAAAAAAATGAAACTCTTCTATTTATACAGAAAAGGAATTTTCGGACAAAAATGCCCTTTCAGAGGTTCTGCGGCCGCACAATTCCATGTGCGGTCCGCACAATTCCATGTGCGGTCCGCACAATTCCATGTGTGGTCCGCACTTTGCTTCAGCCTGACAAGATTGGAATCTTGCGGCCGCATAATTTTGAACTGCGGACGCACCTCTCTCTTTCTGCGGTCTGCACATTTCTGAGTGCGGCCGCACATTGCTCCTCTACGGACCGCACAAATGTGATTGCGGCCGCGTAGCTGTTCTTCTAGGGCTGTACACTAATTCTTCGGTCTGCACTTCTGTTGAACTTGAGATGCAGGTTCTCTGAACTTTTGCTCTTGCTCAGCTTCTATGATCACACATGTGATGTGCGGACTGCACCTTGCATAAATCTCTGCTATGAGTTTCTTCACAATCTGCGGCAGCAGAATCTGCGGACTACACTTTGAGCTTCTGTGCCTGCTTTTGTCCTTGAGTTTAGATCACCCCTTCTTGAGTTGGATTTCATCTTGGGGGCTTTTCCAATATTCCAGCAATAGCATATTTCATCAGTTTTTGGGAACACAACTAAACACTTTTTGACTAAAATGAAAGCTAAAAGGCGCTAACAATTAGTCAAAATCCCCACTTATCAATCCCCAAAACTTAAGCTTTTGCTTTCCTCAAGCAAATAAGGTAATTCCCCACCTCCACAAGTTAAGATCCATTCCATCTAATCAAAGGTGCATCAATCACACATCAATTGGGACCAACAATTGGCCAAAACACTTATGAATTATCAACAAGACAACGAGTTGGACTTTTAAGCACAAATAGTTCTAATGTGACACTTGAGCATCAAGAGTTGACTTTATTCATCAAGGAAGCTCGCTCTTTCATGTTGGTCATTGTGGATCCCAAACTCCTCCTCCTCTACTCTCCGTTATAATATCTCACTTAAGAATGTAGCACTCAATTCAAATATTTGTGAAAGGTTCGCTTATCTCTCTCAAAAGAATGTCGCGAGTACGTCTCTAAGTGCCATATGCTTGCCCTTCATGTAGATCACCACTAATGTAATCTCACTCGGCTTGAAATCACGTAGGGCTTTTTCGGATTGCAATGAAGGCTTTTGGACTAAGGTTGGATATGTTATGATAGAACGGGTTCATCTTTCCTTAAGCACTCCATTTTCTCTTATCGACTTATGTTTTGCCAACTCTTTGAGGCATTTTCTTTTCCTTAGGGGAACTAGAGAGACTTAATATCACTCTTTCTTGGTCATGATATTCATTTTCTTCTTCTTTGCTTTCTACATTCTTTGCATCATTACTTTCTTTGAATCTCTTCAACTTATTCACTTTCTTTTTGTTATTTCTTTCTTTTTCTTGCCTTTCCTTCTCTTCATTTCTTTTCTCGTTTTGTGCCTTGATACCTCTTTCAAACTCCTCGTCTCTCCCCCAAACTTATGGTTTTAGCCAATTATTTCTCAAGAGTGTTAAGGAAAGCTCGGGTGCCAAGAGAGGGTCACAACAAAACGGGTAAAGGCTGGCAACATGGTTATCAAATGAGAAAGGTTTTAGGCTGAAATGGGTTGACTAGGGATAACAATATTGGTGGTCAATGGAAATTTTCAAGCGGTTCATGGAGAGCCTACAGTCACTTCTCAAAACAAGAAATACTTAAAATCCGCCTCGAAACACATTTGGGGCAAGTTCTCGACCATTCGTACGGGTACTTGGACTTGCAACAAAAATATCTCACCTCTCACACAATAGGATTGTCAAAGAGGACAGAGTCGAGGGACCATAATAACCATGTTCAAGATTGAAAATCACTACGGTTTGACTAAACCACTTGATGATTGCTTAAGTCAACACAAGAGTCAGAAGGTCACTAACTAGAGCTATTTCTTTCCAAAAAAACTTATTTTAATCATAAGCACGTAGTTAAGTGTATTGGTACCAAGTGATGCATGTTTGACTCTTCGAGTCTGACTCAATTAGGTCTTTTTATTCATTATTACTACTATTCTTACCTAAACACCAAAAACGGACTCAATCCCTTAAGAAGGTTGTCACACCATCCATTGTTGGGAAGAGTCATCCAGTTCATACAAAAACTACCGTTGGAAAGAACTGTGGCATTAAGAAACCAAAGGCTTATTTTCCACTCAAACATAAAAAGAAGCTACTAGATTAAAAAGAAGCTATTAGAGTAAACAAGAAGCTACTAAATTAAACATTAACTAATGAGAAAACAGAATAAAGAAGCTACAATGCAAACTACTGAAAACATAACGAATATATATACCAAGAGAGGAAAAGAGAGAATTTATACATTAATATAGAGAGAGAAAAGGATATATACATGATAAAAAGAAAGAAGAAAATATTGTCAGTTATTACAAACCAAATGTCTAGAAATCATCCAAATATCAAATAAACTCCACCCCCCCCCCCCCCCGAATAAACGTAAACATTGTCCCAATGCTTAAAAAAATAAGAATATAGAAGGGTAAGAGTGAAGAGGACTCCGTATGTGGCCTTGGACATCTCCGTATCCATAGCAGCATCCGCCCCCAGTCTCCTCTAACTGGATGTCATCATCCTCGGCTCTAGGAGTAACTGGGTGGGTGAACATCTGGCACACCGCCTCAGCAATGTCTGCAGCAAGGTCTGGCTCCTCAGACTGGCCAGCTGGTGCCACTGAAGCTGATGGTGCTGGTGGATCTGTCTCCATCAGCATATCAAATGGAAGGTCACCAGCGACTGCTATCTTGGTCACCTCTCTCCTCAGTCTGTCTACTGATTTCTTTGATGCATGTGATTTCTTCATCTTCTTTACCTGCTTCCCAAGCTCCTCAATCACTGCTCCATGTGCTACCAAGGTGTTCATGATTGTCTGCTGGTTCTCCAAAATTTTCTTCAATATATTCTCCACTGTCGGAGTAATCTGGGGTGACGGGGTGGATGACTGTGCTGCAAGAGTACTGGATAAGTCAGACAGCTTTGCATTGGTTGTCTGCATCTTGTTGTTGAGGCTCGCCAGTGTCTGGGAGACTCGCAGGGCAGATAATGGATGAGTGGGCATGGGCACCGGCTTCAAAGCCGAGGTGGAAGGCACTGATGCTGAAGGATCTGAAGTAGGAGGTGGAGGCATAGCTGTTGCACTGGTAGAAGGCACTGCTGAGGTGACCCTTTTCCTCGAAGTTCAGGGTGTTCCTGTGAATAGGAACCCCTGCCGTGATCCATGGTGGTGGTGGTCCCGGGGCTGCAAGAATCTCAGTTAGCCATGGGAAGCTACATCTCCTATAGCCAACGTTTCCAAGTACTGCACCGGTTCAACGTCCTCAAACCCTAAGTAGGTGTTCATGGTGTTCTGGTCAAACCTCACCTTCAAGTTCCCCACTTTTGTCAATTTGGTGCCTTTCTTTATGTGTGCCACATTGGCGTAGAATTCCTGGACCAGGTACTCCTTGGCATTTACCACACTTTGAGTGAACCACGTCTACCCCTTCTGCTCCCGGAACTGTATCAAAACTGCCGGATTATACTTGTCAAGATCTTTCAATTGGAACTGTCGCTCAAGAGTGAGCGAACTCACCAGCCACCACTCTCGGAAACTAGTGAAGGCAGCTAGACTGACGAATCTATCTTCCCAAATTTCCTTCTTCTTCGACCACTCAAGGCCGGCAACTATGGTATCACCCCCTCGGCCATCATCTAGGATATTATCCACATCCACAGTAGTAGCTGATGCATCGGGGGCATGTGTAGAAGAGGGCTCTGAAGCATGTTTGTCACCTTCCGAACCCTCGGAAGTGCTCTCAGAGGTGGAAGGTTCATCTCGGAGTTGAAATCTCCTCTGAAGCCGATGTGGCTGTGATTGAACAGCAGGCTGATCTTGCACTGAGTCGCCTCTGATGCTTCCCTAGACGGGACAAAGAACTTGATTCAGCGGGCTCTACAGCTCTACCTCGACCGGCTGTCGACTTTTGGATAACTCTTTGAAGGGCGAGGGGTAAGGTACTCTTGCCTCAGCCTCGGTAAGGTTCACCCCTCCCCTTTGATGTATCACCACGACCACGTCATGTAACCATTTTCTGAAACAAACAGCAGCAGGAGTCTGTTCAAGTGCAGATAAATAGAAAGTTACAGAACAAAACATGTTGCAGGGTGAGGACGTGCGGTCCGCACAATTACAAGTGCGGCTGCATGTTGGGTTTTACGGACCGCACAATTTGAAAGTGCGGCCGCAGAGATGAAACTGTAGTCCACACAAATTTGAGTGCGACCGCACATCTGAAGTGCGGGCCGCACATTTCTGAGTGCGACCGCATAATTGGCACCTTAAAATGGAAACTCTCTGAAGATAGAGATTGCCCTAATCTGCGGCCGCACACACTTTTCTGCGGCGGCGATTGAATTTTTGTGGACCGCACAATTTTAAGTGTGATCCGCACAATGTTGCCGAACCAAATGCCCTAATCTATAATTCTATCGCACAATTCCTTGTGCGGCCGCACAAACATTTCAAAATTTAATCAGGCAGAGTCCTTTAGGGTTTCGATTTTACGCACAAATTTGACATGGTAGTAGCAATTAAACATGATAAACCAAATACCCATTCCTCAAATAGCAACTAGGAGTTTACCCAACACAATATACACCCCACATATATATGAAATTGACAAATGGTCTAAAATAACTAACAAATTGTAAACTAAACTAAGAAAACTGAAGAATCCTGGAAGTGATTTTAACATACCAGTGATGAACCAGTGCTAAGGAATGATCACATATGCGCAATTAGGTGGTAGATGATTGAATCAGATGTATGCAAAATTTTAACCCTTTTTGATTGCTCAGAGAATGTAAAGTTTGAACATGAGCCTCAAGGTTACTATTTACACTAAGCGGGTCTAGTAAGGAATCAAGAGGTGAGTGCAGCAAGAGAATTCCTTCTGCGGTCCGCACTGTTACCCGGGTACCAATTCCCTTTGTTGATCTGCGGTCCACAGATTTTGCTGTGCGGTCGCATAATTTGGTGCGGACTACAGAATTCATTGTGCGTCCGTACTTTGGCTGTTTCTCTGACAAACAAACTTTAGAGAGTTTGCATTTTCCCATGTCAAGTTGTGCGGTCTGCATAAGAATTGTGTGGCCGCAGTTGCCTTCTACTGTAGCGTCCAAAATTGTGCGGTCCGCACTTTTTCCATACTTAGCCAATTTTTCTGAGCAAATTCCTGTAAAGCACGCTCATTCCCGCAACACACTTCAAATCTAGTTAGCACAAAATAAGACCTATCTAAAGAAGAAGAAAAGAAAAAATAAAAAGAAACATGGGTTGCCTCCCAAGAAGCGCTTGATTTAATGTCGCGGAACGACACATGTTACCATCACTTGAAATGAATTACCGCCACGACGTGGCCATCACCAACTTTTCCTAAATAATGCTTCACCCGGTGACTATTTACTCTAAACACCTCATCACTTTTATCCTTCAAGTCTAATGCACCAAAACACCCACAACCTCAAACGGGCCACTCCATTTAGACTTTAACTTTCCGGGAAACATCAGTAACCAAGAATTGAACAACAACATAAGATCACCTTCTTTAATCTCTTTGTTCTGAATGTACTTGTCATGAAGGTATTTCATATTCTCTTTGTATAAGGACGAACTTGTGTATGCATGGTACCGAAACTCATCCAACTCATTCAAATGTGCCACCCTTAAGTTGGCGGCTATATCCCACTCAAGATTCAACTTCTTTAAAGCCCACATAGCTTTGTGCTCAAGTTCCACCGGAAGATGATAGCTTTTTCGAACACCAACTGATATGGAGACATTCTGATAGCTGTTTTGTAAGTTGTCCTATAAGCCCATAAAGAATCATCAAGTTTCTTGGACCAATCCGTCTGGTTAGTGTTCACTGTTTGGACAAAATACTCTTTATTTCCCAGTTGGAGACTTCTACTTGACCGCGTGCTTGTGGATGATATGGAGTCGTGAATTTGTGGGTAACACCATACTTGCCAAGTAGAGTGTCGAAAGCTTTGTTGCAAAAATGCGACCCCCCATCGCTTATGATAGCCCGCGGAGTACCAAACCTGTGAAAATATTCTTCTTCAAAAATGCCACCACACTTCTCGCTTCATTGTTGGGTAGAGCAACGGCCTAAACCCATTTGGAAACATAATCAACCGCGACCAAGATGTAGGTGTTTCCACAAGAACTCACAAAAGGACCCATGAGGTCAATACCCCACACATCGAAAATATCAATCTCCAAAATGGTGGTGATGGGGCATTTAATTTTTCTTTGAGATTCCACCGGCCCGTTGACATTCATCACATATTTTCACTAACTCACTTGCATCATTGTAAAGAGTAGGCCAATAGAAACAACAACTAAGCACTTTGGTCGCTGTTCTCGCTCCACCATAATGACCACCATATGGCGAAGAATGACAAGCTCCAAGAATTTTACCTTGCTCTTCTTTTGGTACACATCTTCTAATCACCCCATCCGTATGAATCCAGAAGAGGTATGGTTCATCCCAATAATAATCTTGACAATTTTGTTTGAGCTTCTTCCTTTGGTTTGAAGAGAACTCATTCGAGATGATTCCTCACACAAGGAAATTTGCTAGATCCGTGAACCATGGTACCTCTTTCATTGAAATAGCCAAGAGTTACTCATCGGGGAAGGAGTCATTAATTTCAAATCTATCATGCGGCCTTCCCTCCTCCTCCAAATGAGACAAGCGGTCCGC
Organism: Nicotiana attenuata; assembly: GCF_001879085.1. Taxonomy (NCBI): domain Eukaryota; kingdom Viridiplantae; phylum Streptophyta; class Magnoliopsida; order Solanales; family Solanaceae; genus Nicotiana; species Nicotiana attenuata. The sequence goes on along the minus strand of NW_017671251.1, from coordinate 131,394 downwards.
CACTTGTTTTTCACTCCCTTTTCTATCTTGGATGTCAACATCAAAATCTTGCAATAAAAGCACACATCTCATCAACCAAGATTTGGAGTCCTTATTTCTTATAAGTTAACTAAGCGCCGCATGATCCGTGTGGACAATGACCTTTGCACCCATCAAGTACGAGCGGAACTTCTCAATTGCAAACACAATGTGAAGGAGCTATTTCTCCGTAAAGGTATATTTGACTTAGGAACTCTTCATGGTCTTACTAGCATAGTAAACCAGATGAAAAATCTTGTTGATGCGTTACCCCAAAACAACCCCAATCGCTACGTCACTTGCATCACACATGAGTTCAAAAGGGACACTCGAATTTGGAGCGGTAATGATGGGAGTAGTTGTCAACTTGAACTTTAATAATTCAAAAGCTCTCATGCAATCATCGTTGAAGTTAAACTTAGCATCCTTCTCAACAAGCTTGCATAACGAGTTCACCACCTTAGAGAAATCTTTGATGAAACGTCGGTAAAACCCGCGTGGCCTAAGAAACTCCGCACACCCTTCACCGAAGTTGGAGATGGAAGTTTAGTAATCACCTCAATCTTTGTCTTGTCAACTTCAATTCCATTCTTTGAGATTTTATGGCCAAGGGCAATGCCTTCCTCAACCATGAAATGACATTTCTCCCAATTGAGCACCTAATTTATTTCTTCACATCTTGCTGACACTTTATCCAAATTTGCAAGACAATCATCAACAGAATATCCAACCATCGAGAAGTCATCCATGAAAACCTCAAGGTAGTCCTCCACCATGTCCGTTAAAATAGCTATCATACACCTTTGAAAAGTCATCAGTGCATTGCACAAACCAAATGGCATCCGCTTGAATGCGAAAGTACCATAGGGACATGTAAAAGTTGTTTTCTCTTGATCTTCCGGGGCAATAAGAATTTGGTTATAGCCCGAATACCCATCAAGAAAGCACCGCCGGCCAATCTATCAAGCATTTGATCTAAGAAAGGAAGTGGAAAGTGATTCTTCGTTGTGGCTTTGTTGAGCTTGCGATAGTCCAATACACTCTCCAATCGGTCACTGTTATTGTAGGAATCAACTCATTCTTGTCATTGGTGACCACCGTCATGCCCCCCTTCTTCGAGACACATTGAACCGGAGAGGTCCACGAACTATCAAAAATGGGGTAGACAACCCCGTCATCCAACCACTTGATAATCTCCTTTTTGACAACTTCTTGCATAAATTCATTGAGTCTCCTTTGATGTTCAATAGATGGTTTGGCGTCATCCTCCAAGTTGATCTTATCCATGCAAAATGCGGGGCTTATTCCCCGAATATCCGCCAAAGTCTACCCAATAGCCTTCTTCCTCTTTTGTAGCACTGCCAAAGTGGAATCTACATGCACGTTAGTCAAACAAGAGGAAAGAATAACTAGAAAAGTAGAACAAGAACCAAGAAATTCATACCTAAGATGTGGAGCCAATGGCATCAACTCCAAGGTAGGAGGCTTTTCAATAGAAGGCTTTGTATGAGGATTTGTCTTTTCAAGATCTAGGGACAATTTTTGGGGTGCAACTTGTACGACCCCATTCCTTGCAAAAAGTTCACACGTTCCATGAAGCCATCCCTCTCGTTATCATCAAAGTTGAGCAATATGTTCTCCAACATATCACCAACATTGATTTTAGTACTTGTTTCATCAACAATAACATTGGTCCCTAATAAGTTGGTATTTTACCAACTTATCTCTTCTCGATACATAGGCTTTGATATGATTTTATTGAGAAACTAAGTCATTTATTGATGTTATTAGCATATTTCAGGTATCAAGTGATTTAGAGAAGATATGGAAGAAAACAAGTAAAAAGGTGTTGGAAAAAGGAAAAATGGACTACTGCTAGTGATTACTCTATGTGATCGCGGAAGGTTATACGCGATCGCAGAAGTCCAAGATGGAAAAGCAACGTGAACGCGGTTGAATCTGTACAAACGCAAAGAAGAAAGACTGGTCAGCGGCTGGTCAACAATGATGTGAGATCGCGGAAGGCTATAGGCGATCACAGAAGTCCAGGATAGTGAAGCTGTGCGATCGCGATTGAAAATACGTGATCGCAAAGAAGTAAAATGGTCAGCCTGGTCAAACGTTCTATGAAAATGCGGTGTGTTGTATGTGATCGCAAAGTTTTGTAGAAGTTGTGAACCGCGATCGCGGTTATCTCTATGCGATTGCATAGCATGTTTTCTGGGCAGAAATGGAATTTCACGTTTCGATCCCCAAACCCACAAATACACGACCTAACTTACCGGAAACAGATCTTTGGCTTTATTTTCAGTGTCTTGACTAGGGAAGACAAGTTTTGGAGCTAGGGTTCTTGCACACACACTTGGATCTTGAAGATTTGAAGCTTTTGGTTGAGAATTTCTTACCCATTTATGTTCTTTTCTTCATTTCCTTGCTTTGTATTGTATATCTAACTGTGTAGTATTTTTCCCAACACTTGAATCTTGTTTGTGGGAATATTCATATTTAAAGTGTGGATTAAATATCTTGTTGTGCTTATGTATTGAACAATTTTTAGTTATATTGAAGTGAGTTATTGTTTCTTTAATTATTCTTGTTCTTTAATATTTCCAAGGGGATTTCTAACCCTAGGGCTCGCCCATTTACTTCAGATTAATTTTGAAAAAGATAATTTGAGGTTGGAAAAGATTAATTAACAAGAACTTGAGGCTTTAACCCTCACTTTATAGATTCTACCTAGGGATAGGATTGAACTACTTTTAGCCATAGTCGTGTGTGCTTAATCTCTTTGTTGTTTTAGGGATAATTCAATTAGAAAGTCTTGTTAGTCTTCAGAGAAGCTTATATAGAATTATTACCTGAGGTTAATTAACATAACCTCATATTTGTAAAATCATGAAATACATTGGATTATTAATTGAGTGTAATTCCCAATGCATCAATGCTTGTAGCCATTGATCATTTTACTTGCTTTCTATGTTAGTTTACATTTTCGCAATTAGTTACAAATATTTTCTCATAACTTTTCTAAGTGTTTGGCTTAGCATAATGAGTGATAATTCTATTTCATGCCTAATTGCGTACTTATTGTTCTCTGTGGGATTCGACCCCGACTCATAGTTGGGTAAATTATATTGCATGCGACCGTGTCCATTTACTTTTTAGTAGTGATTTGGACGTCATCGAAATTGGTGCCGTTGTCAGGGAACAATTTGGAGTATTTAGGTTGTTTGAGATGTAAGTGTAAGTGCTTTGGTCCAAACTTGTGAATATTTGTGTACTTATTTTTCTTATCTTGGTTTATTTCTTGTTTGTTTGTTGTTTATTTTCTTAGTTTTGAACAATGGCATCATATAATGAAAATAAGTTCGATGGTAGTTGTTCATACTTTGATGACCCTTGTCCTTATTATGGAGGACCACACTCGTGGCAAAATTGTTTAAATTCTCCGAGGGGCGGATTGTGCGCACAATCTCAAACCCATGAGTGGAGTAGTTGTGATAAGTGTGGTAGTCAAAATGGCCATTGGGATAATTGTGCTTATTTTTCCTTCCCTTCCCCGAATCACCACTATGATGATTCTACTTTTTGTGATGACAAGTATAAATATATGGAAGTGGAAGAAATTGAGCATGGTCAAAATGGAGAGTTCAATCTCATGATGGAATGCCTCCTTGAAGGAGGAAACAAAGAGTAAAAGGCCTTGGAGGAACTTTTGGAAACTAGTCTCCAAAATGATTTGGCACTTGAAAGGTTGAACTTACAAGTGGGAGAAATGCTTGAAGCTTTACAGGTCCAAAAAGCCTCGGAAGTGAATGATAGCTAAGAACCTTCCTTAGAGGTTGAAGCCGAAAATCCTTCTTTGTGTAATGACCCCGCCGATCATTTTGAGAATTTACACCCCGATCTGCTATTTACTGCATCCCCATATCTATTTTCTACTGTTGTGATTTGCCGGGTTGATTCATTTTGAATTTCGGAGTATTTTGGGACACTTAGTCCCTAAATAAGAGTTTTAGTCTTAGAATTTGGTCCATAGTCGGAACAGTGTGAAGACGGATTCAAAATGGAATTCCGTTAATTCCGTCAGCTCCATTGGGTGATTTTGGGCTTAGGGGCGTGTCCGAATTGTGTTTTCGAGGTCTGTAGCTCATTTAGGCTTGAAATGGCGAAAGTAGAATTTTTGGAGTTTTGGGACGATAATGGAATTTTTGATATCGGGGTCAGAATCTGATTCTGGAAGTTGGAGTAGGTCCGTAGTGTTGAATATGACTTGTGTGCAAAATTTAGGGTCAATCGGACGTGGTTTGGTTGGTTTCGGCATCGGCTGTAGAATTTTAGAAATTCAAGTTCATTAGGTTTGGATTGGAGGGTGATCCGTAGATTTAACGTTGTTTGATGTGATTTGAGGACTCGACTAAGTTCTTATGATGTTTTAGGATTGGTTGAGGTCCCGGGAGCCTCGGGTGTGTTTCGGATGCTTAACGGATTTGATTTGGGACTTAGGCAAATTCTGAACTTGGTTGCTTCTGGTGTTTTCGCACCTGCGGTGAGAAGCCCGCATGTTACCTATAGCTAACCTAGAGAGCTTTACTTTAAGATAGCTCGGGCAAGCACTCTTCTTCGGAAAGAGGAGTTGCTTGCCTTACCACACCAACCACATGATGAATTATCGGCTTGAGGCTTCTTTTCTTTTCAAGCTGAGTAGAAATTTCATAAGAGAAGAAAAGTTCACCGGCCTGGCCGTGAGGAATAGAGATCTTTGTCGGTGCTGACTTGGATCTCGGGTGACGGAATAAGGCGGCCAGAAGCGACGAGCCTTTTATCGTCAATAGATAGAGCCGCTCGATAAAGGAAGTCGGCTTTGGGAAAAAATCATTCCTTTGCCGGGCCCCGCCTAAAGTTCTGACCCTTGCTTCAAGCTCTTCTCTGGGAACCCCGCAGAAGCGAGGAAGGAGGTCCCAGATGCAGTTTGAGGCAAGGGGACCAGTGGTCGCAGGTGCGACTCACGAACCCGGGAGCAGAGCCGTATCAGCGAAGAAATGAGCACAGGTGCGGTGCTTGAGGAATTAATGAAATTCCGTAGATGTGGAGCTCTAGCCGCAAAAGCGAGACCGTATGTGCGGTCCTAGAAGTGCAGATGTGGAAATTGCTGAGCAGAAAAGATGTTTTTGAGGGTTTGAAATTTCATAACACAAATATTGATTTGGAACTCGGTGGGAGGCAATTTCTTTAGGGATTTTGAAGGAGAACTATTGGGTAACAAATTCTAACGCTGTTTTGTATCATATACATAAATCCGTTGTTGTTTTCCTCATTTAATCAAGGGATTTGAGTGGAAGAGATGAGAATCTGGGGGGAAAGTTCCCTAATTGATTTTTTGGTTTTTCATGGGGTTTTGGGCATCGGAATTGAATAATTTTTGGCCGAGCGATCTCGCGAGTGAATGGGTGTTCTAAATTGGTAACTTTTACCCGATTTCGAGACGTGGGCCCGGGGAGGATTTTTGGGCGTTTTCTTATTTTCTTACCCTAGCTTGGATTCATTAGTTAAATTAGTTACTTGTAATTATATTTACATTATGCAATTGGTTTGATTAGATTTGGGTCATTTAGAGTCGGATACTCGTGGCAAGAGCGTGATATCGGGTTGATTTGAGCGGGTCGAGGTAAGTGGCTTGCCTAACCTTATGTTGGGGAACTTTCCCTTTAGGATGTTTGGTATCATTTGATGTGTGAGTGCCGTGTACGTGAGGTGATGAGTACGTACACGGGCTGGTGTTGAAAAAATCCCGTTTTTCCTACTTAATCATAAACTGTTTTCCCTTGTTAGATTGCACTACTATGTTTAATTGCTGAGATTAGATTAGGAAAGCATGTCTACGTGTTTTTAGCTGCTTATTTGATTTATGTGCAACATGCTTAGGTGGACCCCTCTTTCCCTCGTTTGTGTTTAGTCTAAACTATATAATTTGATTTCGTACCTGCCATTTTTTTCTTGAGCTGCATATTTACTTTGGGACTACGGACGTATTCTGGGAGATCCCCCTGTATTGCATATTTATTTTGGGACTACGGATGTATTCCGAGAGATCCCCCTGTCTGGCATATTTATTTTGGGACTACGGACGTATTCCGGGAGATTCCCCAGCACTGCATATTTATTTTGGGACTACGGACGTATTCCGGGAGATCCCCCTATTCTGCATAATCATTTTGGAGCCTACGGGACGGTATCCCGGAAAAGTTTCCTATTGTGTTTACTTTGTTCTAAGCCGAGGGATCCCTTAACTGTTAAAAATTATGTAATTTCTTTAATTATTTTACCGTAATCTCTATTTATACCTTTTACTGCTTATATATATATATATATNTATATATATATATATATATATATATATATATATATATATATATATATATACACACACACTCCGGTAGGGCTCTGACCTGACCTCGTCACTACTTGACCGAGATTAGGCTTGGCCTTACTGGATACCATTATGGTGTACTCATGCCCTTTCCTGCACATGTTTTCGTGTGCAGATCGAGGTACGAGCTATCAGCCTCGAGGTTAGTGCGTGCTTGCTGATTCCAAGAGAATTCAAGTTATTTCTGCCCGTGTCCGCAGATCCTCGGTGTCCCCTTCTATTCCCTCCCAGAGATTTCCTTTTTGTCTATCTTCAGACTTTTGTGTAGAGCTACATATATTATAGAAGCTTGTGACTTAGCGATATTCCGATTCTTGGGAGATTATTTTGTATATGCCGGGAGGCTCTATCCTTGTTATTTACAATATGCTATTTTAATTTTTATAGTAGTGTTTTCTTTAAATTTTTCGTAAAATTAGGCTTATCTAGTCGTAAAGACTAGGTGCCATCACAACATCTTTAGAGGGGTTAAATTGAGTCGTGACAAGTTGGTATCAGAGCTAAAGGTTCATAGGAGTCGTGAGTCACAAGCCAGTTTATTAGAGTCTCGCGGATCGGTGCAGAGACGTCCGTACTTATCTTCGGGAGGCTATGTAACTATTAAGAATAATCATACTTCTTTGATTTCCTTGTCGTGCGAGTTATTGACATCAAAAATCCTAAAATTCTATTCTATTCTTTCTCACAGATGGTGAGGACCCGTACCGGGAGGACTGACAACCAGGCACTCGAGCCCCCTGCCAGAGCCGCTAGAGGCCGGGGTCGGGGTAGAGGACGACCACGTGGTGCAGCCCGAGCACCTGCGAGAGCTGCGACAGAGGAGCCCCCAGCAGCTCCAGCTGGAGGGCCGGCACCAGAGATTCCTATTGCTACTCCAACCCTCCAGGAGACATTAGCTCAGTTCATGAGCATGTTCAGCACTTTAGCTCAGGGTGGACTACTTTCGATAGCTCCCACTACATCTCAGGCCAGGGGAGGGGCACAGACTCTCGCAGCCCGCACTCCTGAGTAGAGGATCCAGGTTGATCAGGCCCTAGAGTATATTCCTATGCCCCCAGCGGCTCCAGTTCAGCATGAGACCAGGGCAGCTGCTTCTAAGGCGGAGCAGCTCAAACTTGAGAGGTACAAGAAGTACCACCCACCTACCTTCAGTGGACTAGCTTCAGATGACGCTCTGGGTTTTCTTGAGAAGTGTCGTCGTATTCTCCGCACTATGGGCATTTTGGAGACGAGTGGGGTTTCCTTCACCGCTTTTCAGCTGAGGGGAGCGGCATATCAGTGGTGGCGTGCCTATGAGTTGAGTAGTCCGGACGAGGCGGCCTCACTCACTTGGACTCTGTTTTTAGAGATGTTTTTGTCACGCCCCAAACCTGGGGAGCGTGGCTGGCACTTGGTGCCGAGCTGGCCTGAGCGAACCATTCTGTAACTCATAATCATTCGACGAACATACATAGGTCCAGTTGGCTGAACTCATTCCTTTTGTAACTATCATGGGCCAACATGGTCACAACTTATAATGTACAACTGTACGTGAGAAAATATTGTATCACTGAACCATTTTTCTTAAAACATGAATACATATGGGCCGTCAAGGCCTCTAACATACTGTACAAAATGAACCTCTGTCTACAAAGCCTCTAAGATTATTTGACATCAAATGGGACAGGGTACCGACCTACCTATAAGTCTGTAGAAAACTTCTGACACGATGACTCATAGACTCGGCTGCACTCCGAATGAGGTGGAGTCTTACCGATCGTTCGCTGAAGCCAATCTCGTCTACTATGAAGGCTCGTCAAACTGATTATCTATACCTACAGGCATGAATGCAGCGTCCCCAATAAAAGGACGTCATTACGAATAATGTACTGAGTATGAAGGCATGTAAATCAGTATATAAAGGACATGGAAGAAACATGGAGTAAATGACTCAACCTGTAAGTCTGGATAGCTCTGTAAATTATGAATTACTTATAGCGTCATGCATATGCGTATGAATGTCATGTCGTGCATAGGTACATGTGTTCATAACATCATCAAGCCTCCGAGGGCATCCCATCATATCATCTCGGCCACTGTGGGCAAAATCATCAATGTATACCAGCTGATCAGGTGGTGGTGCGTATATAACGCCATAACCTTTCCCATATCCCATGTACATATATATGCAGATATATACGCATATATAAAGCCATCTGGTCATGGGTCAATGTGCATATATAAATGCATGAAATGCATATGAAATATGTTAATAAAATCTCTCGATACGTCATAAGACCATTATGCCTATAATTAATATCATGAAATAAACTTTACCAACTTACATATTTTTGAGACCCATGAACAGATGATAAAATAATATGACACATGGAGAATAAGAATATACACATCTCTAGCATTTCTATGCATAGAGTAATTTATGGAAGTTGTGCATTTGCTCGTTTCGCTTGTGTCATATAGATCATGCCAAAAAGAAAGAACGAATAACCTTAACATACCTGGACCAATTTTTCTTGAAAATCCTTCTAGCACACGTCTTTTGCGAAAAACACGTAACGCCGGATCAAAGTAGGGAAGAAAACTAACTAGCTGATGCTTTGGCAAACACTTCCGCTACTACTACCACCACTATAACTACTTCTACTTGTATTGGATGCAGCTGATCTACTGCTACTATCATTGTTGGGAACAAACATTCAAATTTTGTTGTTGTAGTGACCAGGAAGGTTTAGTATGTTGTAAAACCCTTCAAATTTTGTTGATGATCAGGTCACTGAGGATTCTTCAGTCTTAAGAGTCACGAGTTGTAAAAGACTATGATGCTACTTAGTTATATGTAATATTGTTTGTTTAAGCAAAGCCGAGAAAAGAAAGGAAGAAAATCTCATAAATTGAAGAATAGAAGATTAATCTTTCTAGGCACAGAGTCATACATATTTATGCATCCACATCGAATCCACCACGCTCTTTTGGTTTTGCATTGACTGACTATTGTTTATGACAAGAAAGAGACCTAATAGGTGAGACAAACCATTTTTCCTCTTAGTTTTTGTAGAAATATCCAACTTCTTGTCACATATATTAACAATGTTTGAGTCATACTTTCTTTAAGCCAAAAGCTGCCACGTGGGGGTGGGGTGGAAATTTTAAATCTTTTATCCTAACTTATTAGTTAATTAGGTAATGTCCCGTTACCCGATAATTAACCAATTACCCGCATAATTAAAAATTATCCTAAATTACATAAAATACTACTCACTTTAATACACTTTATATACCTTACTATAATATACTTTACTATCGTGATCATGTGGTACCATATAAAATTAATACATACATTGTTATTTTATTAAAACATCCATGTAAAAATACATATATTTTCTCAACTCATAATTTTCCTAATCTCATATAAAGAGTAAAAATTCTCGTACGCTTAATTCTTGAAATGGTATAAAGATAACCTTCTTTTCTTATGAGAAAATAATATCTATCTTTACAATGATGAAAATCTCATAAACTTTCTCATATTAGGTGTATGATTTATCATATCCGAAAATAGTAATAATGATAACTCTCCAAAATTATACTTATAAAACTTTCACTAAAATACTTTGCTTAAAAGAAAATACCACACTAACATAATATCTAACGGTATCAAGGTTGAGTAAAATATTGGAGTCTCCCCAAAATCAAGAGATAAGTTGGACTCTCCCCAAAAAAAGAATATCCTTTTCTAAAGTCAAAATGAATCATTTTCATTTTGTCTATACCTAATCTGTAAGTAAAGTAGTATCCAAAGAAGTCATCACCAACTCCAGAGAATTGATAGAATCAAGTTTCTCTCTTCATTTCCAGCTACAGTTGAGAATTGTGTCTCATTGCTCGAAGAGATTTTGCCATATGTTGCATTATTTCTTAACCAAGTCGCTAAAGGCAAAACTAAATATGATTTTATCACATTGTGCGCCATTTCAATTCTAAAAGGAATTTATTTACTTCTAACTAATTATTCTAATAGGTGTTGGAAGAAAATAGGTGTCGTGGAGTATAAAGTATACTTCTTTATTGATTTGGTGTATACTCAACAACAATAAGAAATAGTGTTAACAACAATACTTAGCTCAGGTTGTTGAATACAATGGTGGCACAAAACTAAAATTTAAAACGTATTGACATAGAAAATCAAAATAGTAAAAATGGTGCACCAACCAATGAGTGCAACAGGGTGGAAAAAAAATAGTCTAATAATAGTAATGTCTTAAACCCTCTATAACCTCCTAATAGACATAATCCCTTCGAACTCATGTGAGTTTACTATGGCAAATCCTAATGCTAAGGTACGGGATGTAACAGGTTTTGCGTGAGTATGTCCCTCAGAGCCTTAGGGATGCTTGACGCGCAGAGTTTGAGCAGTTGTGCCAGGGTACTATGACTTTGTCGGAGTACGCAGTCCGTTTTAGTGAGCTAGCTCGTCATGCACCGACTTTGGTTGCCACCGTCAGAGAGAGGGTCCGTCGCTTCATCGAGGACTCCACCCCAGTATTTGGACCAGCATGGCCAGAGAGTTGGGGATGGACATTTCATATCAACAGACTGTTAGCATTGCCAGGAAGGTGGAGGGCATGCTTGCCCGGGACAGAGAGGAGAGAGAGGCCAAGAGGTCTCGAGAGTCTGGTCATTATTCAGGAGCCCGCGCACCAGCAGCACGTTATGGTAGGGATTTTGTGAGTCGCCCTGTTCATTCAGCTCTGCTAGCTGCCAGTGGTGTTCCAGCTCCTCCTAGACCTCAGGAGCCCAATTATACACCACCAGTATCCAGTATGCCTCCTGCTTGAGGGGTTGCTTTGAGTGTGGTGACACCCGTCACATGGTTAGGGATTGCCCCAGAGCCAGGAGGGGCGCACCTGCACAAACTTATTAGCCTCCACGTGCTCCACCGGGTCCTTCGGTCATTCTCCCAGCCACAGCTGTCGCTCCACCTCCTCAGGCAGCTCGAGGTGGAGGTCGGGGAGGTCGAGGTCGCCCTAGAGGGGGAGGCCAGGAGAGATACTATGCCCTTCCAGCCTGTACAGAGGTCGCGCTTCAGACTCAGTCATCACAGGTATCGTCCCTATCTGTCATAGGGATGCATCAACATTATTTGACCCAGGCTCTACGTATTCATATGTGTCTTCTTATTTTTCTCCACATTTAGGGATATCTCGGGATTCTTTGAGCTCCCCTTTTTATTTTTCCACTCCCGTGGGAGATTCTCTTGTTGTGGACTGCGTTTATCGGTCGTGTTTGATTACTCTTAGTGGTTTTGAGACCAGAGCCGATTTACTATTACTCAGCATGGTAGATTTTGATGTTATCTTGGGCATGGATTGGTTGTCGTCCCATTATGCTATTCTTGATTGTCACTCCAAGACCGTGACGCTGGCTATGCCGGGTTTACCGCGAGTAGAGTGTAGGGGTACACTCCCAGTAGAGTTATCTCAATTCTTAAAGCTCAGCGAATGGTAGAGTAGGGGTGTGGCGCGTATCTAGCTTATGTGAGAGATCTCAGTATTGATACCCCTATAGTTGAGTCAATTCCAGTAGTGCGGGATTTTCCTGATGTGTTCACAGCTGATCTTCCGGGCATGCTACCCGATAGAGATATTGATTTTGGCATTGATTTATTGCCGGGCACTCAGCCCATCTCTATTCTTCCTTATCATATGGCCCCTCCTGAGTTGAAGGAGTTGAAGGAACAGTTATAGGAATTGCTTGATAAGAGCTTTATTCGGCCTAATGTGTCACCTTGGGGTGCTCCTGTCTTGTTCGTGAAGAAAAAGAATGGTTCTATGCGTATGTGCATTGATTATCGCCAGTTGCACAAAGTTACAGTGAAGAATCGGTATCCTTTGCCTCGTATTGATGACCTGTTTGATCAGTTACAGGGTGCTCGAGTGTTTTCTAAGATTGACTTGCATTCAGGTTATCATCAGTTGAAGATTCGGGAGCTAGATATCCCGAAGACTGCCTTCAGGACTCGGTATGGTCATTACGAGTTCCTTGTTATGTCATTTGGGCTGACCAATGCCCCAGAAGCATTTATGCATTAGATGCACAGTGTATTCCGGCCATATCTTGACTCGTTCGTCATTGTCTCTATTGATGACATTCTGGTGTACTCCCAAAGTCGGGAAGATCATGAGCAGCACCCGAGGACAGTGCTTCAGACCTTGAGAGAAAAGAAATTATATGCGAAGTTCTCGAAATGTGAGTTCTGGTTGGATTCAGTGGCATTCTTGGGCCACGTAGTGTCTTGTGATTGGATCAAGGTAGATCCGAAGAAGGTAGAGGCAGTGTAGAGTTGGCCTAGACCGTCACCAGCTACGGAGATCCATAGTTTCCTTGGGTTGGCGGGGTACTACCGTTGATTTGTAGTGGGATTTTCATCTATTGCAGCACCTATGACCAGACTGAACCAGAAGGGTGCTCCATTCAGGTGGACCGAGGAGTGTGAGGAGAGCTTTTACAAGCTCAAGACAGCTTTGACTACAACCCCAGTATTAGTATTGCCGACAGGTTTAGGGTCTTAAACTATCTATTGTGATGCCTCGAGGATTGGCCTTGGAGCGGTATTGATGTAGGACGGTTGGGCGATTGCCTATGAGTCCAGACAACTGAAGGTACACGAGAAGAATTATCCTGTACATGATCTCGAGTTAGCTGCTATTGTTCACACCTTGAAGATCTAGCGTCATTATTTGTACGGTGTTCCTTGCGAGATCTACACTGATCACCGGAGTTTGCAGCATCTGTTCAAGTAGAAGGACCTTAATTTGCATCATAGGATGTGGTTAGAGCTACTTAAGGATTATGACATCACTATATTGTACCACCCGGGGAAGGACAATGTAGTGGCCGACGCCTTGAGTCGCCGGGTGAAGAGTTTGGGTAGTTTGACATATCTTCCGGCAGCTGAGAGGCCCTTAGCCTTGGATGTTTAGGGCTTAGCCAGTCAGTTCGTGAGATTGGATATTTCAGAGCCTAGCAGAGTATTAGCTTGTGTGGTTGCTCGGTCTTCCCTTTATGACCGCATCAGGGAGCGCCAGTGTGATGATCCCCACCTTTTAGTTCTTTAGGAAAGGGTTCGGCGAGGTGATGCTAGAGATGTGACTATTGGTGATGATGGCGTGATGGGGATGTAGGGCCGGATCTGTGTGCCCAATGTGGATGGGCTTCGGGAGTTGATTCTTGACGAGGCTCACAGCTCGCGATACTCCATTTATCCGGGTGCCGCGAAGATGTACCAGGATTTGAGGCAGCACTATTGGTGTATGAGGATGAAGAAGGATATAGTTGGGTTGGTGGCCAAGTGTCTCAACTGCCAGCAGGTTAAGTATGAGCATCAGAGACCGGGTGGATTGCTGCAGAGGTTAGAGATCCCAGAGTGGAAGTGGGAGCGGATCACCATGGACTTTGTAGTTAGACTTCCGCGAACTTTGAGAAAGTACTATGCTATTTGGATGATCGTGGATCAGCTGACCAAGTCAGCTCATTTTATTCTAGTGTTGACTTCGTACTCTTTAGAGAGATTGGCTGAGGTTTATATCAGGGAGATCGTTTGCCTTCACGGTATTCAAGTATGCATCATTTCAGACAGAGGTACACAGTTCACATCACGGTTCTGGAGAGCAGTACAGCAGGAGTTGGGTACTAGGGTGGATTCAGATTCACCTCAAACGGACGGGCAATCTGAGCGCACGATTCAGATTCTTGAGGATATGCTACGTGCTTGTGTGATAGAGTTTGGGGGGTCGTGGGACTAATTCTTGCCTCTTGCAAAGTTTGCTCATAACAACAGTTACCAGTCCAGCATTTAGATGGCACCATACGAGGCTTTGTATGGTAGGCGGTGCTGGTCTCGGTGGGATGGCGGGCGAGGCCCGATTGTTGGTTTTAGATTTGGTCCAGAATGCCCTGGATAAGGTGAAGGTGATTTAGGAGAGCTTTGCATAGCCCAGTCCAGGCAGAAGAGTTATGTAGATCGGAAGGTTCGCGATTTGACATTTATGGTTGGAGAGCGGGTCTTGCTTTGGGTATCACCAATGAAGGGCGTCATGAGATTCGGGAAGAAGGGAAAGCTAAGCCTGAGATTCATTGGTCCTTTTGAGGTATTGCGGCGTGTTGGGCAGGTTGCTTCTGAGCTTGCCTTGCCTCCCAGCCTAGCATGAGTTCATCCGGTATTCCATGTTTCATGCTCTGGAAGTATCACGGTGATCCGACTCGTGTATTGGATTTCAGCTCAGTCTAGTTGGACAAGGATCTATTTTATGTTGAGGAGCCAGTAGCCATTTTGGACAAGCAAGTCAGGAAGCTCGGGTCAAAGAATATTGCTTCAGTAAAGATCCAGTGGAGGGGTCAGCCGGTCGAGGAGGCGACTTGGGAGACTAAGCAGGATATGTGCAGCCATTATCCTCATCTTTTCACCACTTCAGGTATGTCTCTATGCTCGTTCGAGGACGAACGAATGTTTTAAGAGGGGGAGGATGTAACGACCCAGCCGGTCATTTTGAAAATTTACGCTCCCATCTCCTATTAACTGCTTCCCCGTGTCTATTTCCTGCTAGTGTGATTTGTCGGGTTGATTCATTTTGAATTTCGGAGTGTTTTGGGACACTTAGTCCCTAAATGAGAGCATAAGTCATAGAATTTGGACTGTAGTCAGAACAATGTAAAGACGGCTCTAGAATTGAATTTTGTTGATTCCGCCAGCTTTGTTGGGTGATTTCGGGCTTAAGGGCGTGTCCGGATTGTGTTTTTGAGGCCAGTAGCTCACTTAGGCTTGAAATGGTGAGTATAGGCAATTTCTGAACTTGGCTGCTTCTGGTGTTTTCACACCTGCGGTGAGAAGCCCGCAGGTACGGCCCCGCAGAAGCGAGGAAGGAGGCCGCAGATGCAGTTTGAGTTAAGAGGACCAGTGGTCGCAGGTGCGACTCAGGAACCGTAGGTGCGGTGCCTGAGGAATTAATGAAATTCCGTAGATGCGGAGCTCTAGCCGCAGAAGCGAGACGGCAGGTGCGGTCGTGGGAGCGCAGACGCGGAAATCGCTGGGCAGAAAAGATGGTTTCGAGGGTTTGAAATTTCACTACACAAAAATTGATTTGGAGCTCGGTGGGAGGCGATTTCTTGAGGGATTTTGAAGGAGAACTATTGGGTAACAAATTCTAACTCTATTTTGGATCATATACATAAATCTACTGTTGTTTTCCTCTTTTAATCAAGGGATTTGAGTGGAAGAAATGAGAATTTGGGGGAAAAGTTCCCCAATCGAATTTTTGGGTTTTGATCGAGTTTTAGGCATCGAAATTGAATAATTTTTGGCTGAGTGATCTCGTGAGTGAATGTGTGTTCTAAATTGGTAACTTTTACCCGATTTCGAGACGTGGGCCCGGGGAGGATTTTTGGGCGTTTTTCCTATTTTCTTACCCTGGCTTGATTTCATTAGTTTAATTAGTTACTTGTAGTTATATTTACATTATGCAATTGGTTTTATTAGATTTGAACCATTCGGAGTCGGATACTCGTGGCAAGAGCGTGATATCGGGTTGATGCGGTTCGAGGTAAGTGGATTGCCTAACTTTGTGTTGGGGAACTTCCCCTTTAGGATGTTTGGTATCCTTTGATGTGTGAGTGCTGTGTACGTGAGGTGACGAGTACGTACATGGGCTATTGTTGAAAAAATCCCATTTTTCCTACTTAATCATAAACTGTTTTCCTTTGTTAGATTGCACTACTATGTTTAGTTGCTGAGATTAGAATAGGAAAGTATGTCTACGTGTTTTTAACTACTTATTTGATTTATGTGCAACATGCTTAGGTGGACCCCTCTTTACCTCATTTGTGTTTAGTCTAAACTGTATAATTTGATGCCATACCTGCCATTTTTATCTTGAGCTGCATATTTACTTTGGGACTACGGACATATTCTGGGCGATCCCCCTGTCTTGCATATTTATTTTGGGACTACGGACGTATTTCGGGAGATTCCCCTGCACTGCATATTTATTTTGGGACTACGGACGTATTCTGGGAGATTCCCCTGTACTTCATAATCATTTCGGAGCCTACGGGACGGTATCCCGGAAAAGTTTCCTGTTGTGTTTACTTTGTTTTGAGCCGAGGGCTCCTTTAGCTGTTAAAAATTGAGTAATTTCTTTAATTTTTTACCGTAATCTCTATTATATCTTTTACTGCTTAATTTATTATATATATATTATATATATACTCCGGTAGGGCCCTGACCTGACCTCGTCACTACTTAAGCGAGGTTAGGCTTGGCACTTACTGGGTACTATTGTGGTGTACTCATGCCTTTCCTGCACATGTTTTCGTGTGTAGATCCAGGTACGAGCTATCAGCCTCGAGGTTAGTGCGTGCTTGCTGGTTCCAAGAGACTTCAAGGTATTTATGCCCGCGTCCGCAGATCCTCCGAGTCCCCTTCTATTCTCTCATAGAGATTTACTTTTTGTTTATCTTCAGACTTTTGTGTAGAGCTACATTGATTATAGAAGCTTGTGACTTAGCGATATTCCGGCTCTTGGGAGATTATTTTGTATATGCCGAGAGGCTCTATCCTTTTTATTTACAGTATGCTATTTTAATTTTATAGTAATATTTTCTTTAAATTTTCTGTAATATTATGTTTACCTAGTCGTAAAGTCTAGATGCCGTCACGACATCTTCGGCGGGGTTAAATTGGGTCGTGACACTTTGGCACTTGACCCAAATCATGAAGAACTCTCAAATGCTCAAAATGAGAGGATGATGCTCATGTTGGAGGTCATTCTTGAAAATTAGGAGAAGCACAACTTGGCACTCGAGGACTTGAAACAAGTTTTGACTCAAAATGATGAGAATATCTGCACTTTGAAAGATCAAATGAAAATATTGATTGAGGCTCACTATGCCCACCAACTTGAGAGTGTGGAAAGAAGTCAAGAAGAGTCCAACTTCGAGGAAGAAAGTGAGCTTTATTTTGAGGAATCAAGAATTGAACATCCGCCAACCGATTTTATACTTGTTGGTGATGCCGAGAAAAAATAGAACTAGAGTCAACCGGTGTTGTTGAGAAGATGGTTGAATTTGACTCTATTTCGGGGGAAAAAGAGAATGTCAAAATCCGAAAAAAGTTACAAGTTGGGAGGTTATTGTCACATTCCAAGCATTTCTCGACATTGGAATGTGGTGATATGGGAATAGAACTACACAAGCCAATGAGGGATTGCGAAGAGGAGAAGCAAAAGCCTTACATCTTGCAATTTGGAAGTACAAGAAGGCAAAATGTCATTCCGCACATAAAAGCCAAGTAAATGCAAAATGAAGCAAATGGCATTTGGCTTGATCATCTACTTTCCAATAGGGGTGTCAATGGTTCGGTTCGGCCGATTATTTTATAGAATTTATACCATACCAATTTTTCGTTATTCTAATTTTTTGGTTATTCTATTATGTATATTCAAAATTCGACTTTTTGAAACCGTCCCAATCATGTCGGTCTCGCTTTGGTAATGGTAATTTTTTGGTAGTTTCTTTCAATGTCATGTAAAAGTCACTAGTAGAAGTAGAGTACAACAACATACGTACTTTTATATGACTTAACAAAACTCTCTAGACATTTTTACTTGATGAATTAAGAAAATATGAAAGATAGCTAGAGTATAAATCCATCAACTACTCTACATCAACGTAAAAGAAACTAAGCAAATACAAAAAAAATATAAATCACACGAGTAAAAAAATATTAACCATGTTTGGATTCAAGAATAAAGTCTATAGAAGATTAAATATTCAAAAAGATAAATCAAAATCATACGAAAGGAAACATATTAATACATTAAAGTTTAATACTTATAATCGCTACAATACCTTGTGTCTTGCTAGTGAACATGTTGAAAATAATTTAGTTTCAATAAGAGTAGCGTAATAGGTTTGAGAATTAGAATTTTGAGTTAAATTACTTGTTGTCTTGTAACTGTGCATAATTTCAAGACCCAAGAAAAAATTTAATGCATTATTATATTTAAACTTAATATGTAAATATATTTCACATTTTAAATTTATTCGGTACGGTTCGGTATTTTTTCAGTTTATTTTCATAAAATAAAAAGCCTACGCTAATTATCGGTACAGTTATAGATTTACATAAAAACCTACGGTTTTATTAAAAGAAACCTAGAAATCGGTTTGATACGGTTTGGTCGGTTTAGTCGGTTTTTAAATATCCACTGACACCCCTACTTATCACCCCCCGTTGCTTGTGGTCACAAGCTTGAGTCCAAGTTAGGTGCCCATTTCATATTGTCCAAGTGGCGAAAAAAGTGGTAAAGTTGATTCGCATCGTGCCACGACGTTAAATGCGGCGCTTGGTGGGAGGTGACCCATCGTTTTCAAATTTTTTAGTCGTTTTTAAAATTTTCTTTTTTAGAATACCTTAAAATATTATTTTTGACTAATCTCCCAAGTTTTAGAATTTTTGGAGTTGATTTGAGTAGGTCGAGGTGACCGGACAGCCAAAAACTAGTAGATGAAGAAAATTGCAGAAAACTACAGAGAATCGTGATCGCGTGAAAACCAAGGTGTTCGCAAAGAACAATCTTTTTTGTTAGCCTATACGATCTCAGAAGCTTAAACGTGATCGCCTTTGTGTGAGAAACTATTACTCTTCGCGAACGCATGCCTCAGTTCGCGCGATCGCGACTCTACAGGTAAGTCTCAGATTTTTTAAAACACTGGACATCAAAAATAAAGACACCCACTTTTGCCAAAACAAAGAAACGACTGTGCCCACCCCTCTAACCCTTGAGAATCATCCCCAACTCTTCATTCTTCAATTTCATCACCTCTTCCAATCATCATTCTTCAAGGTACGTGCTTCGTCACTTTACTCGTTCTTGAATTTCAACTTCTCCCTTGTGCTACAAGTGTAAATGAGCAGCCATGATTTTTCTCTTTTGTTTAATGTTTAGGGCTGAATTTTAGAGCTATTGATATGAATATCATGTGTGAATGTGTGCTTACTTGCTGGGTGAAGTTGGTTGAGTGAGTGAGCTTTAACTATTGAAAAATTTGGGGCTAGATTCGTGCTGTAATTTTATGAAATTACTATGAAAATCTAATGCCCATCATGTGTTTGTGGAAATGCCTGAACGAACTGTTACTGGGCTAGGAAGACAACCATCACGACATGCCATTCCCCGATCGCATATATCTATTTTTACTGCAGAACCAAATTGCCTTTCGCGATCGCGAAGCTTTAAAGCTGAGAAAAACGGAACTACTCTTCGCGATCGCGTGATTATTTCCGCGATCACGTAGCTTTATCTTCAGGCAGTAAAATAGTAGCTTTGTAGAATTTTATCCTGATGCTTTCTAATCTTTTTCTTTGGCCTAAATACATCATAATACAGTGCATTATGTACTCATACAAGCATTTGACATGTGGTCTCCTTTTGTAGGTACTTTGAGCATAAAATGGCCTCGGGAAATGATGAAATTGTACAAGAACTTATTCTCTCAGCTGTGGAAGAAGAATATTTTGATCAGGCCAGATTCACAGGTGGTGAATGTGAAAGAAACTATAACAAACTCATGTCAAAGAGCATCGTCAAAGAAAGCGGCATCTATTTGGACGTACTTGAGGCTAAGATGCCAGATTTTTTCCGAAGATTGACTGACAATGGATGAATTTGCTTTGCTCCTGAACCAATTAAAGCAAACTACTCATTAGTTCGTGATGTCTATGCCAATTCCTTGAAGATCGATTTCTAAGGGGATGTATTTACCTTTGTTAGGGGCAAGTGGTTCCACTTTGGTCCCGAGGTAATAAATGCACACTACATTCTTCCCAATGCTGACAATGAGATATACAGAGCAAGATCAAGGGAGAGAGGAAGCCAATGGTTGGTGGAAAAGCTTCATGCTGGGGTAACACCGACTTGGGAAATATTGCACAAAGGGGTAGATTCTTCTGAATTCACGGCTGAAGCCAAGACTTGGCTATCCATTATTTGTGCCAGAATCCTACCGTCTAAACATGAGTCTAAGGTGACGCCTGAGAAGGCATTGATGATTGTTGCTACTATGGATGACTTGCCAGTGAACGTGGGCCAACATATGGTGAGTGAGATTGAGGAATCATGTAACAGGAGGTCTAAGAGTCTATACTTTCCCTCATTGATCACTCAGTTATGCTATAATGTTGGGGGTGCTAAAGGGACCGAATGATTCTAAGAAGGACCCAAGCACGATAATTTATCCATAGCTCAGAAAAGGGCCAACTGGCAAGAAGAAGAAGAGAAATATTGATGTATCATCTCCTTCATTTGGGTTGTTTACTAAGGCTGTCACTGAGCCCGATGGTTCTTCCACAGCTGCAGCAGCGCTACATGACCCCATTGCTCCACTTCCATATGAACCTCCACTATGCGCCACATCTCTAGTCAAATCTATGGCGTCAATGCACACATTCGCCAACTTGTAGCTGGCCTTCCATCAGTTCCATCTGGGGAGGGCACTTCTACTAAAACTGGTAAGAAACCATCTTTGGATGATGTAGTTCAACATCAAAAAGCAATCAAAAATAGGTTGGAAGACATGAGCCGAAGACAAGGAAAGATTGATAGGCAACAATTGAAGTTCAAGGAGGACGAGAAAAAGAAAAGCAAATTCCTGTCCAGAATGATGCACAAGCTGAGTTCATTTTGTGGCTCGCATGAATCAGAGGATGAGGAGGAGGACTTGGAGCTCAAATTTTCCACCACCTCCAGCTCCGAGTGATGCAGTTTCAGGGAGCACCTTTTTCATTTTATCTTATTTTGTTTAGTTGCATTGCGGACAGTGCAACACTTAAGGTTGGGGGTGGCTCAGTTATATGTGATGATATATTTGGAGCATGACTATTTGGAGCAGAATTTTTTTTTTAACTTGTGTAGATTGATTAACGTTTGTAGTTTATTAGTGATAATTTATAGTTTAATTCTAGCATGTTAGAATTAATTTTTTTTATTTTGTTACTTTATTTATTTGTTGTAGTATTAATCAAAATACTTGGTTTTTCTTTATGCTATGGTTCTTTTCCAAGGAAATAATTCGTGCCGAACCAAGTGACTTTTCCCTATGATAGATGGCATGACAACTTTCTTAAGGGATTAGTATTGTCTAGTTTTTCTCGTTTTAGGTATAAAAAGATTATTTGGTAGCTAGTAGTGAATAAATTGGCTATCGGGTGTGATCTTTTTGTCCATAAAACATGTGGCCTGTTTGGTACCAACATGATTTAAACTTTGGCATATGAAGTCTTGATTGATAAAATGAAAAATGATTGAAGCGATAATCCTTGTTGTGACTTTTATGTTCTATTTTTGGCTCTTTGATTTATTAAATAGTCTTTTAGGCTATATGTGATTTTCTTTGGATCATTGGTCTTAGTTGAATTTCGGATTTATATGTCACTCGAGTTTGCATGTGCCATCTGTGGTGAGACTTGTTCTGCGTGCATTATTTGTAGTCTAGAACTTGACCGGAATGTGTTTCAAGATGAAATCTTAGACTAACTTGATTAGAAAAATGATGTTAGGCCTTCCTTGGACTGTTATTGTGCCTTAAATTTCCTACCCTTGCATATTTTCCCTAGTCAATCCCTTTTGAGCCTTTAAGCCTTTTCTTTGGCAACCATGATACAAGCTTAAACCCTTCGCTCTTATTGATCTATCTTTTGGCATCCTACCTCCCTAAGTACTTCGAATGTGTAAAAATAGGCTAAAAGCCTAAGTTTGGGATGAAGGCGGGAAAGGTTGTGTTGTGGAAGTTGCTTAAAAGGTGAAAGACAATAAAAATATATATATAAAAAAATGGAACCTTCCTTGATTTTTGAAAAAAAAAGGATGAGTGAGAATGAAGAAAAAGGAAGAAAAAAAAAGAGTTGTGAATAAAGGAAAGATTAGGTGTGGAATGAAAAGAAGAAAGGATGGAAAAAGTTTTTGAAGGAAGCGTGCTTTAAATGTTGCAAATTGTAGTGCTTAGGGAGGTTTTGAGTCACTTCTATCCAAATTGTGCCCTAACTTAGCCAAAAACCTACATTATAATCCTTTAAGTCCTACTTAATTTTGAACCAAGTGTGTCTATATTAGTGGGGAAATACATGAAGTCCAAGCCGATGGCACTACTTTTGTACATTTGAATATCTTTGTGTGAGAGAGAGAGAGAGTTAATTCTTTCCATTTGATATCCCATTTGTGCTAAAATTACAATTTATCGATTGGGATTCTCTCTTAAGTGTGGGGGCACATGAAAGTTGGGTTTTGAACTTAATCCAATCTACAATTGGGAGGAATGAACAAAAGAAAATTGTTGTGATAATGAGGCAAATTTTGAAGCTTTAGTGACATGAGTTGGTTGCTACTTTGATTAATGTGGTGTTTGACTACTTGAATTGAAGTGTAATTTGTGAGAAGTTGTTGGTGATTCATATGCTTTGGATTATTGTTGGTACCAACTGAAGTCACTAGATTGTGTTTAATGTGAACCTTTTTGACTTGAAATGATGTTTGGTATGCAATTGAGCTTAATTGTTGATTTTACTGAAGAATTTTCTTAGTTGTTGTGGTGCTTGAGGACAAGCAATTGTTTAAGTTTGGGGTTTTGATAAGTTGGTATTTTACCAACTTATCTCTTCTCGATACTTAGGCTTTAGTATGATTTTGTTGAGAAATTAGGTCATTTATTGAGGTTATTTGCACATTTCAAGTATTGAGTGATTTAGAAAAGATATGGAAGAAAACAAGTCAAAAGGTGTTAATAAGGAAAAATGGACTACTTCCAGTGATTACTCTGTGTGATCGCGGAAGGTTATACGTGATTGCAGAAGTCCAAGATGGCAAAGCAATGGAACACTGTTAAATGTGTGCGAACGCGAAGAAGAAAGACTGGTCAGCGGCTGGTCAACAATGATGTGCGATCACGGAAGGCTATAGGCGATCAAAGAAGTCCAGGATAATAAAGAAGTGCGATCGCGGTTGAAAATACGCAATAGTGAAGAAGTAAAATGGTCAGCCTGGTAAAACGTTCTACACAAACGCGGTGTGCTATATGCTATTGCAAAGCTTTGTAGTATCAAATAGAATTGATGCATCTCTACTGCAAACTAAAACCGTACCTGTGATAACTGCATCGGAGGCCTCAGCCTCCGGCCTAGCTGGAATAGCATAACATCGGGGCTGGGCCCCACCACCCTGAACTATATCTCTGGGACAGCCTCCTACTGGCTGGCCTCCATCTCTAGAGGCCTGGCCTCCACACTAATGGCCTGACCTCCACCTCTATCAGGGTGACCCCTACCTCTGGCTCCCTGACCCCTACCTCTAGCTGGCTGGGCAGGCGGTGCCTGAATCATGGCACGAGAACTCTGCTGCTGCGACTGAGCACCCACTAATCTCGGACAAGCCCTCCGGATATGACCATACTCACCACACTCAAAACATCCATATGAATACCGCAACTGAGGAAACTGAGACTGACCCAGGCGGGCAGGCTGACCATGATAATAGCTCTGAAGAAGAGGTGCTCTGATAGGAGCTGGCGGTGCACTATGAGCTGGCTGTCCAGAAGGAGGTACATAAGGACCACGACTCCCTGAAGCTCCATGGGATGCCTGAAGCGCTGAATGAAACGGCCTGGGATGGTGGCCTCTACCAAAAGAATCCCTGCCTCCAAATGAGGCACCACTGAACCTGCCAGAATGACGTGGCCTCTTGTTAGACCCCTGACCACTACCTTGAGCTAAAACCATCTCGACTCGTCTAGCCACATTGGTTGCATCTTGGAAAGAAATCTCACTCCCTATCTCCTTAGCCATCTGCAATCTGATAGGCTGAGCGAGTCCCTCAATGAATCTCCTCACCCTCTCTCTCTCGATGGGAAGTATAAGAAGAGCATGACGGGCCAAGTCAATAATTCTGGCCTCGTACTGAGTGACGGTAATAGAACCATGCTAAAGACGCTCAAACTGCCTCCGATAGTCCTTTCTCTGAGTGATAGGGAGAAACTTATCCAGAAAAAGCTGAGAAAATTGATCCCAAGTCAAAGCAGGCGACCCAGCTGGTCTAACTAAACAGAAATCCCTCCACCATTTCTTGGCGTAACCTGATAAGCGGAAAGCAGCAAAGTCGACCCCATAGGTCTCAACACGAAACAGAAATCCCCATGTTCCGAAGAACCTTTGGCAACTATCCAAATAATCCTGGGGATCCTCTGAAGATGTACCGCCATAGGTAGTAGTGAAAAGCTTGGTGAACCTGTCCAACCTCCATAAAGCATCTGTAGACATAGCTGCTCCATCGCCGGTCCACATCACCCGGCGGGACTACACTAACTGGCTGAGCTGCTAGAGTCTGAAACTGGGGAGCCATCTGCTCCGGTGTGTGAGTAGCGGGAGTCTGTACTCCTCCCCCAGCACGAGAGACGACTGGTGCTGCTGGAAGTATGCCTACCTGAGTGACACCTGCATAAGGCCCACTAGACGGACCAGAGCATCCTGGAGTACCGGGATTGCTATGAACCCCTCTGGGACCTGAGCTGGTCCGCTGGAACGGTCTGGGCCGAAGCCTCATCATCAAACTCAACCTGAGGCTCTGCCGCTGGTGCTGCTGCTCTGGGCTGTGCCCTGCCCCTACCTCGGCCTCTAGCACGGCCTCGGCCTTGTCCTCTGCCCCTCGTACGAGTTGCCATTGGGGTCTCGGGCTTCTGATCAGCTGATGAAGTGGTACGCGTTCTCGCCATCTGTGAAAGGACAGAGTAGAGAGTTCAATTAGAATTGAGAGATCAAACTGCACGATAGCGATGAATAAAAGTGAAATTGTTCCTAACTTCGTAGCCTCTAGGGGTTAAGCACAGACGTCTCCATACCGATCCCTCAGACTCTACCAAGTTTGTCCGTAAATTGTGAGACCTAAGCAACCTAGAGCTCTAATACCAACTTGTCACGACCCGAATTTCCCATCGTCGGGACCATGATGGCGCCTAATATTGAACCTGCTAGGCAAGCCAACCGTACTGGTTATTTTATCTTTTTCCTTTATCTTTAACAATTTACCAGATGATATAAGAAAATCGATGAAAAATCAAAATGCGGAAGAACATAATTTAACAGTTTAGCTTAATATTAATAAGAAATCCATAATAAAACTCCACCCAGAACTGGTGTCACAATTTCACGGACCATCTACGAATACTACACATAATAGTCTGAACAAAGAAGTACACATATGTTTGGGAAATAAAGAAAATAGAAAAGGAAGACAGGATAGAAGGGGACGCCAAGGCCTGCGGACACCTGCAGGACTACCTCAGGTCTCTACTATTCTAAAGGCAGCAACCTCGAACTACGGTCTGTACGGTCCAGCACTGGGATCTTCACAAAAAGTGCAGAGTGTAGCATCAGTACAACCGACCCCATGTACTGGTAAGTGCCAAGCCTAACCTCGACGAAGTAGTGACGAGGCTGCAGCGGGGCGTAACAATATATATATCCTGCAACAGTTTATAAACGGAAAAGAAGTACAGAATGAAAAATAACCGAAACTTGCATTAAAGGAACACAGGACCCAACCAGTCTACTAGTATTCAGCTATAACCAATCCTTAGGGAATTTCAACACCTCAATAATAACTTCAACAGAACTAAATGCCAAAAACAATAACTGATGCGGCGTGCATCCCAACCCCACCATATAAACAATAACAATATCAATATTTCCAACAATAACAGCATCAATATTCTCCCTTATTCCTCCTTGTTGCGGCGCACAACCCGATCCCACCTGTCCACCCTTATTACTCCTTGTTGCGGCATGCAACCCGATCCCACCAGACAATAACAATTCTCCCTTATTCCTCCTGTTGCGGCGTGCAATCCGATCCCAACATATGTATATATACACCAGTCACAAAGAATAAATACAAGGTGTTTCACAAGTTAACTCAATTTCCAAAATTCTTATACTTCAACTACACAATGGAATTTCGCTACGATTATGAAACTTCAGTCATGAAACAAAATCAACGAGACCATGGGCTAGATTGAAGAAAATGAGTTAGAAATCATTTACCTATGATTTGGGGAAGAACTCTCTTTGAGAAAATCGCCTATGGTAGTTTAGGGTTTGAAAATTGCGAGAAGAGAATCGCAAATGCGAACCTTCGCAATCTCTGCTGCCTTCGCATTTGCGACAATTTTGTCGCATTTGCGACCTCTAGCCCACCTGGAAAACTTCGCATTTACGAAATAAATCTCGCATTTGTGAGAAAAGCTGGCCCTGACCTTTTTCGCATTTGTAAAGCAAAAGCTCGCATTTGCGGTCACTGTTTACATCGCAATTGCGATGCCTGATCTCGCAATTAAGAGATCAGGGGCCTGCTACACAGCTAAAGCATACCAGCAATCTCCCTAAGTCCAAAATCAATCTGTGACCTATCCAAAACTCACCCGAGCCCTTGGGGCTCCAAACCAAACATGCACACAAGTTTAAAAATATCATACAGACTTGTTCGTGCGATCAAATCGCCAAAATAACATCTCAAACAACGAATTTAACACCAAAACTCATGAATTTCACAAGATAGTTCAAATTTCTATTTTCTCAACCAAAGGTCCGATTTATAACAAACCAACTCCGATTCTTACCAAATTTCACAGATACGACGTAAATATTATATTAAGCCTGTACCGGGCTCCAGAATCAAAATACGGGCCCGATACCATCAAGATTTTACACCATTTTATTTCCAGAAGTCCTTATATATTCCAGCAAATAATTTTCTTTAAAAATTCTTTTCCCGGGCTAGGGACCTCGGAAGTCGATCCGGGCATACGCCCAAGTCTTATATTTTACTACAGACGCTACGGAAACGTCAAATCATGGGTCCGGGTCCGTTTATCAAAAATGTTGACCGAAGTCAACTTTAATCAATTTTCAAGGCCAAATTTAATATTTTTCTTAAAATTCACATAAAAGATTTTTGGAATCGCACCCGGACTGTGCATGCAAATCGAGGAGAGATACAAGGAGGTTTTCAAGACCTCAGAACACGGAAATGGACTCTAAAATAAAAGATGACCTTTTGGATCTTCACAGATTGTATAATCTAGTTATTCTCAATTTATCCACTGATCAACTATAAAGAATGCCACATCGCCGAATAACTAGATTATCACATAGTGAAAATCAAGGATCGTGCTCATTGCATCCCTGCCTTTTAGAGAAATACCACTTATTATGGTAAAGGATAATAAAACAGTAAAGAAGAATACTCCACTTAATATGTATTGGGTTGTTAACAATAAACTATTAGTCTTACAATTCAATTGTTTTAGGTTTGTTTTAGACCCACTTTAAGCATAAAAGGGCCCATTATACTATTAGAACATAATATTTTTTGTGTTCAATTCGTAATTCTAGTTTGTATATACAAATTTTATGTTAATTGTACATGATTATATATATATATATATATATATTGTAACGACCCGGCCGATCGTTTTGAGAATTAACGCCTCGATCCACTTTTAACTGCTTTTCCCGTATTTATTTCTGCTATTGTGATTTACCAGGAAGATTCGTTTTAAGTTTCGGAGTGTTTTGAGACACTTAGTCCCTAAATGAGAGCTTAAGATTTAGAATTTGGACCGTAGTCAGAACAATATGAAGACAACCTCGGAATGGAATTCTGTTAGCTCCGTTTGGTAATTTCGGGCTTAGGGGATTGTTCGGATTGTGTTTTAGAGGTCCGTAGCCTATTTAGGCTTGAAATGCCGAAAGTTGGATTTTTGAAAATTTCGGATCGATAGTGAAATTTTGATATCAGGGTCGGAATCTGATTCCGAAAGTTGGAATAGTTCCGCAGTGTTGAATGTGACTTGTGTGCAAAATTTGGTGTCAACCGAACATGGTTTGGTTGGTTTCGGCATCGGTTGTAGGATTCTTGAGATTTCAAGTTCTTTAGGCTTGGATTGGAGGGTGATTCGTAGTTTTAGCGTTGTTTGATGTGATTTGAGGGTTGGACTAAGTTCGTATGATGTTTTAGGATTGGTTGGCATGTTTGGTTGAGGTCCCGGGGGCCTCGGATGAGTTCCGGATGCTTAACGGAAGTTGATTTAGACTTAGGCAATTGCTGATATTGCTGAACCTGCTATAACCGCACATGCGTATGTAGGACCGCAGGTGCGGCGCCGCAGAAGCGGCTCAGTAACCGCAGAAGCGGGTTTGGCCCGGTGCTCGAGGGACCGCAGATGCGGCCCCATCCCGGATAAGTGGGTTTCGCACCTGCGATGCTTTTCCTGCAGGTGCGGGACCGCAGATGCGGCCCCATGACCGCAGAAGCAAAAATCGCTGGCAGAAAAGAGAGAAAAATCGAAGGTTGAGTTCATAACTCTAAAAATTGAATTGGAGCTTGGTGGAGGGCGATTTCTGGAGGGATTTTGAAGGAGAAAGATTGGGTAATGAATTTTAACTCTAATTTGGTTCTAATACATTAATCTATTGTTAGTTTTAACATTTAATTTCGGATTTGGGGTGAAAAATTGGGAAAATTTGAGTAAACTTCTTAAGCCGAATTTTGGGATTTTGGTCGAGATTTTGGTATCAGATTTGAGTAATTTTGGTATGGTTAGACTCGTGAGTGAATGGGTGTTCATAATCCGTAATTTTTACTTGATTTCGAGACGTGGGCCCGAGGAGGATTTTTGGTCGTTTTATCTATTTAATCTTGACTTAGCTTCGATTCCTTTAGCTAAACTCATTGCTTGTAGTTATGTTTACATTACGAAATTGATTTGATTAGATTTGGGCCATTCGGAGTTGGATACTCGTGGCAAGAGCGTGATTTCAGATTGATTGAGCTTGGTTCGAGAGGTAAGTGGCTTGCCTAACCTTGTGTGGGGGAACTCCCCTTAGGATTTTGGTACTGTTGCTATATGAATGGCGTGTACGTGAGGTGACGAGTGCGTACACGTGTTAATTGTTGAAAACCCCTGATTTTTATTAAGTAAATATCTGTGTTTTCTTTTAATTGAGCAATCTTGTACCTGAAGTTTCCTGTTTAGCTTAAGAAAGCATGATTATGTGACTTAACTTCCTTATCTGCTTTAACTGCTTACTTGGATTCTGTGAAGCATGTTTAGAGTAGAAAGTCTTATTATTCTTGAATAGACTTGTAGATTTCCTTCTTGAGACTGTTGTGTGTTTACTTTGGGACTACGACGGTATCCCGGGAGATCCCTCTTGTTTGTTTACATTGGGACTACGGGACGGTATCTCGGGAGATCCCCCTTGTTTGTTTACTTTGGGACTACGGATCGGTATTCCGGGAGATCCCCCAACACATTTATGATTTGGACTACAGGATGATATCCCGGGAGATGCCCCTGTACTGGATATTTATGTTTGGGACTACAGGTCGGTATTCCGGGAGATCGCCCTGCACATTCACGATTTGGACTACGGGACGATATACCGGGAGATCCTCTGTAGATTTATGTTTGGGACTACGGGACGTCATCCTGGGAGATCCTCTGTTGTTGTCTCTGTGTACTAAGCTATTTCTTCCTGTGACTTCATCCTTATTGACTGTTAGTATCTTTAATTATACTGTCTCACTTCACGTTATTTTACCTTGTTAAATGTATAACCAGTAGGGCCCTGACCTTCCTCGTCACTACTCGACCGAGGTTAGGCTTGACACTTACTGGGTACCGTTGTGGTGTACTCATACCCCTTTCCTGCACATGTTTTTTGTGTGCAGATCCAGGTTCCTCTGCTCAGCCATACTATCAGTGAGGCGAGGCGATCTTAGGACCTCAAGGTATATCTGCCACGTCCGCAGACCTAGAAGTCCCTCTCTATTCTCCCTTTAAGCAATAGACTTCTTGTATTTACTATGTTTAGACTTCTGGAGTTAGAACACTATGTATTTCTCTAGCTTGTGATTCAGGAGATTCTGGGTTTTTAGAGAGATTTGTTCAGTTTGAAAGAGTGTTATTGTATATGCCGAGCGGCACTATAACCTTCTTTATTATATTACCCGTAAATTTCTAGTTTCTTATCTTTTAATTCTTTCTCTGCTGATTGTTAGGCTTACCTAGTCGTAGAGACTAGGTGCCGTCACGATAATTCATGGAGGGAGACCTTGGGTCGTGACATATATATATATATATATATATATATATATATATATATATATATATATATATATATAAGTGGTTGGGTGGACGGCTATTAAATTAATTCTTCTTTCCTTTTCCTCCTAAAGTTGACATTTCTTGAGCTTTGTTCTTGTAACGACCCGAACGGTTGTTTTGCGCAATTGCACTCCGCTCGCCAGCTATCGGGCATGACTAGCCCCGTATGATGTATTATGACTTGTGTAAATCGTCGGTTTTGGTTTTCAGGTTAATCGGAACAGATATGGAAGAATGATTCTCAGCCTGAAGCTTTAAATTTGAAAGGTTTGACCAAGTTTTGACTTTTTAGTATTCGATCTCGGATTTGGAGTTTTACGAGTTGGTTAGCTCCATTAGGTGATATGGACTTGGGAGCGCGTCCGGAATGTGATTTGGAGGTCCGTGGTAGAATTAGGCTTGAATTGGTAAAATTTGAAATTTGGCGTTTCCCGGTCGGCAGTGAAAATTTTGGTATCGGGGTCAGAATGGAATTCCGGAAGTTGGAATAAGTCTGCGGTGTCAATTTTGATGTGTGTGCAAAATATCAGGCCATTCAGACGAGGTTTGGTAGGTTTCGGCACCGTTTGTGGAATATGATAATTTAGAAGTTCTTAGGCTTGAATCCTAGCATGATTCGGTGTTTTGATGTTGTCTTGAGTGTTTGGAAAGTTCGACTAAGTTCGTATGTTGATATGTGACTTGTTGGTATTATTGGTTGAGGTTTCGAGGTCCTCGAGTATGTTTCAGACGGTTGACGGATGGGTTTTGGTGTTTGAGGGTTGCTGGAGTGATTTCTGCTGGTGTTTCCGCACCTACGGATGGGGAGCCGCAGGTGCGAGGTCGCATGTGCGAGTTGGGAGGCGCAGATGCGGACGCTGTGGAGTTTTGTCCATTCCGCAGAAGCGAAAGATGAGTCGCAGATGCGCATTGTCGTGCCCCCTTTTACTTCGCGAAGTCCGGGTTTTGACATTCATTGGGAACAACTCATTTCCTTTTGGGATTTGGGTATTTGAAGAGTCGCCACCTAACGGGTTATGGTGCGTTAGGGCACCTAGAGCAGTTAACTCATGTAACTAGTTTGCATCACCAGAGATTAGGGTAAGGGCTCGAAATAACGTTGAGGGGAAGGTGTTAGGCACCCCTCGCGGTCCACAACGTTGGGTCCCGACCGAACTTAAACTATGTGAATTAGTCTTTTAGCAAGTAAGCAATTTCAACAAATATTCACAAATAAAAGCATGTTTTTACATTCCAAACACAGGTATGATTCAGGTAATGGGAGCAAGAGAGAGGTTTGAACAACTTGCACATATGTAAAGAAAAGTAAATTCTTTTAAACAACGGGAGTTGGGAAAGAGGGGTCCTAGGTTGGTTAGCCTACAGGATCATACCCACACAATGCCCGGTAATCACTCCTCAATGAGGGGCTACACGTGAAATTAGCGTGTAGTCATCATATCCATACTACCCAATTCCCTCCCCTTGGTCGTAGCCTAAAGCGTTCTAGCAACCTTGAAATATATCCTATGCGTGCACTACCCATCCCTTCCTTGTGGCCCTGGAGGTATTTAGGACCTCTAATTTAGGTAGTTCTAGACCATCCTAAGGTACTTAAAGGAGAAAATTCTAGGTGTCAACCAAAAACAATTAGGACTGCATTAAAGAGAGAACAACTAAAGGCCCACATTTACCTCCACAAACAGAGCAAGCAAGTGCACGTCTTAAACACAGTTTTCAGATATTTAAGAGGAACTCTAGAACAGGATATCTAGGTGAGCAGAGAATATGCAATATTGAGTTAAGACCAAAGTGTAAAAGAACTGAATCCATTTACCTAGTGATTTTTAAACCTGTTGAATATGAGCAGTCTCAAATAACAAGGCGTAGTTTTATAGTTTGCAGAATTTTAGTCGCCCTACAGGCTTGCCTAGGCGTATAATAGTGATGTCATATGAGCATGGTATCTAATCATTGATCAGGAATGCAGTAAAATAGTAAATAATTTTAAATGGGCAATTTGGATCCTATAGGCATGCTCTCTAGTAATATTAATTAACACGTTGTTGAAGAAATGAGTAGGTTAGTTAATTAAACCGATTCAGAATCTACAAACATGAGTTAAAGGTATGGAATTGACAAGTTAGTTACAAAGATATGTTGAGAACACATAGGTCTTTAGACATGAACAATACACATAACTAGAATACCTTTGAAAGGGCTAGATGTCTTAACAGGATCTCATTAGTGAAGTAGAGTAGGCAAGACTTAGATGAACAAACTAGACAAGCACTTCATGAAGCATTCAAAGTTTTAGAAATACTAATCACATGTAGAACAAGCAGAATTTAGACATGCTGGGTGAGACAGTAAACAAACAATGTAGCTTGGACATACTAGTGAACAAATAGGATTCATGCAATTATCTAACGCAGGATTGGGTTGCTAAACAGTATACTAGTTATAGCTTTTAACAGAACAAACTTAAACATGCTGAGTGATACAATAATTAGGCAGTGTAATCTAAGCATGCTGGTTACACATTGAGCATATGACAGTAGAATAGCAAATAGAACTGGAAATGACAACTAATGAACTGCAGCAACAAAGAAACACATAGTTTTGGAATGTGAATTGAATCAGGACATACCAGTAAAGGAGAGAATACAGAGTATAGAGCAAAGACGGTGCAAATAGCCAGCCTTGGCTTACAGCCGGCTGACTGCATTAGTGAGAATTGCAAGTAACAGAAGAGAATAGAGAGCCTTTGAGAGTGTGAGAGTGTGGAGGAACTAGTGTTCGTGTCCAGAGGTTAAAATAAAGAGAGTTTATATAGTAGCTCAATAGTAGAGCAAATAAGGTCAAGCAATCAACAATCAATAATTAAGGAATTTCAGAATCAATTACACGAAGATTCAGCATAGTTTTCTCCTTTAATTAAGGAAAATCAACCAACGGTAATGACAGGAACTAATTAAAGCAACAGGTTCAATCAGACCGAGTAAAGAAGTAAGAATTAGAGATCTTATTAAGGAAGAGAGTTCAAATCAAACCCAAAATAAAGAGCTTTGGAGTACAATAGTCAAGGGTTTAATTAAGGAAAGAATCATGCAAAGAGTCAGCAAGTATCGCAGACAATGTCAAATAAGGCAAGAAAGGAATAGTCAGGAAGCAGATTGATAAATCAAGAATTCAAATCAACACTGATTTAAGGGTGAAAATATAGGTTTACCATGAATAGGCAAAAAATGAATATAGACACATAGAATGGGTAAAAAGTCGAACCAAGAACCTTAATAGAGGCACATTAGGATACAAATCACAAGACATCGGCTAAAGAAAAATCACAGGAACCAAAGCACAGGACAAAGTCGGTACATAAGTAACTCAGAAACCAAACAAAAATGTTGAAAAAATTAGGGTTTTTTAGCATAAACGAGTTAATGTTAGAGCAAAACTTACAAAATCGGTTAAAACACATAAGAAATAGAAGATTAAACACTCAAAATTATCAAATGTTTTGGAGAAAGAAATTTTCGGGAAACTTTAGTTTAGAAAAAATATGGAAAACCATTCGAAAATCAGAAGGTTCTTGTAAAAGTCATATGAAATAGGCTCGATCCATCTCAGATCTTGTACAGATCTGAGAAGTTCAAAGGGTAAAAATTAGGGTTTCGAGAAGAACAACAGAGAGGTGAAGAAGAAGGCTAAGAAATACATAGACATAGGATGATCTTACCCAAATCGAACTGGAACAGCCTGAAACAGGTGAGCAAAGACCAAAGGCGTAAGCAGACTAACCCTGGTCCCTTGAGGACCCTAGAGATGATGATACCAGCATAGGAGAGGCCGTTAGAGGCTGGGGGTGGTGAGAAACCACCATGAATGGCCATAGATGAGTGTCGGCGAGGGTGGATTAGGGTATAGACTCGAGAGCATTTGAGAGAATAGGGGATTAGGTGACGGCGGGGGAGGGTGTTAAAATGATTAGGGTTTGGGGGTATAGGTTGGTTTATTTTAGGAAGGGGAAATCTGGATCGTTGATCATTTTGATCAACGGCCAGGATTTGGCAAGAAGTGGATCGGGTAGATGTTAGTTTAGGGCTGGGTATATTTTGGGTTAAAATTGGGCTAGTTAATAGGCTAGGTTTTAAATGAAAACGGGGCTATTTGTTAAATACGTAATTAACTGCCAAAACAATTTTAAAAAAATGGTTAATAAATTACAAAAAGTGATTTTCATGCATGGAAATATTTTAAAGTAATTACTTAATATTTAAAAAATATGAAAGGCTATTTTCCGGTAAAAAAT
Organism: Nicotiana attenuata; assembly: GCF_001879085.1. Lineage (NCBI taxonomy): Eukaryota > Viridiplantae > Streptophyta > Magnoliopsida > Solanales > Solanaceae > Nicotiana > Nicotiana attenuata. The sequence continues at coordinate 96,391 of NW_017671251.1, read as the reverse complement.
AATCTAATAATGCATGCATAGGCTATAATTGCAAAGTAATTCCAATTGCATCCTTAAAATACAAATGTGGCTTTTTGTGCAATAATCAAAACTTAATACAAATGCAAATGATAAAATTAAGCCACAAAAATTATTATAGAACTATTTTGTAATGCAATCAGTGATTGTTTTTATAAATAAATGCTGGGATAAGTTAATTAAAAATATTTTAAAAATGCAGAAATTGTATAAAAATATTAATTGATGCCAAAGCATATCTTTGAAATTATTATGGGAAAAATTGGGTATCAACAGCTGCCCCTCTTTACCCGGGAAGGATGAAAGAGTTTTCGGGTAAAGACATGATGGCCAATCTTGACCAGATGGGATGTTCTGAAAGATAGAGGCCGGACTCCGATCTTTGTGCTGCCTACATATTCCTGGTTTTACAGGAATCAGGCCACGTGTAGTTCTGTATTCATTGGTGGAATATACCGATGATGTCATTACAAGAACGGACAGGAGATTTCGGACTGGATGCCAGAGTGGTTATGGTAAATGGTTCAGGTTTGAAATGGTTGAATGAACTGGAGCAAGGTCGCTCCTGCTAGGATAGTGATTGCTTACTGGTCACCTGCAGATAAAGAGATGCTACGGACATGTATTTGTGCGGAAATTTAAACATGATGCAGATTCCCTTTGGACCATGAAAGTTGTCTTCGGACGGTTAAGGATGACGTCCTCAGACCATGATGTCCTGGGCCAGGAATTGTTTAGTGCGAGATTCGTAGGCCATGAAATGATGTTCTCGGTCCATGAAGATGGTGCTTCCGAACCATGATGCCTTTGAACAATGATATGCAAATTTGAAAGATCCTCAGGCCACCGCATGGTGTCTTCCGGCTATGAGGATGATGCCTTTAGACTATGACGCCTTTGGACAGATTGGCGATATTTCGGCCTATGAGATGCAATATTAGGATGTTACCAAGACAAGGCTTAGTCTTGTAAAATGAAGGGCGGAGCTTAGCCCAATTGAAAACAGATAGATAGTACCAGAATAGATCGATATTTATGCAAGGAGGGTCAGTGCTTAGTCCCCATGCGAACGTGGAGGCAAGGATTAACCTCATGCAGATATGGAGGCAGGTATTAGACTCATGCAGATATGGAGGCCGGGATTAGCCTCATGCAGATATGGAGGCAAGGATTAGCCTCATGCAGATATGGAGGCAAGGATTAGCCTCACGCGGATATGGAGGCAAGGATTAGCCTTATGCGGATATGGAGGCAGGGATTAGCCTCATGCAAATATGGAGGCAGGGATTAGCCTCATGCAAATATGGAGGCAGGGATTAGCCTCATGCAGATATGGAGGCAGGGATTAGCCTCATGCAGATATGGAGGCAAGGATTAGCCTCATGCAAATATAGAGGCAGGGATTAGCCTCATGCAAATATGGAGGCAGGGATTAGCCTCATGCAAATATGGAGGCAGGGATTAGCCTCATGCAAGATATGGATAGCGAATAAGAGTAGATTGTTTCTTAGCTGGAATATGTTCAGTGTCTGGTGGCCTGATTGATAGTGATCTTGTTACGTGTATATATTTTGCGGATGTTACCATTGCGTCCGATGTGCCTGCGCTCAAAGAAAAATTGTAAGTTTTATGAGGGGAGGTTGTTTCGTGCGTTTGTCCGCTGGCCTTGCTTTGTTCCGTTCTGGGGGCCTTATTTGAGTTTCCCTAGGTAACACCTGACTGTTACAAAAAATAGAGTTTTCGAAAATATGCAATTATTGATAAAAATAGAGTTATTTAGAAACATATTGAAATATCAAGTATTTTTAGACGAACTAGTGACTGTAACACATGTCAGAGACACTGTAGCTTTCTTGTGTTAGAATTTTGAGGGTCCTCCTCAAAATTCCGCTCTATTTTGGTAGATGATCCTTCGGCCGCTTTCGAGTAATGAGTCTTGTTGAACCTTATTCGGAATTTTGAGAATCTTTCTCAAAATTCTGCCCCAGTTTCTTAACTGATTTCTGATCGTCTGGCATATGTTGGCGTCGGCTGGACTTGCTCCGGAATTTTGAGGGTCCTCCTCAAAAGTTTGCCCCAGTTTCTGATCTTGGGGGGGGAATGGAAATTTTATTATGATATGACCGAACCCATAAGGCTCTACGTATCCCCTCTTAAACAAAATCAGGTCAAGCGTAGTTCAATTACATCAGATGAGGAAATGTAAATAGTCTAAGCATAATATCTTTGAGTGTGTTTGAATTGATTGGTTTTCGCCAAATTTCTCCGTCCATTTCCGCAAGTATGAGTGCTCTTCCTGTAAGTACCCTGTGAACCATGTACGGACCTTGCCAGTTGGGAGAGAATTTCCCTTTGGCTTCATCTTGATGTGGGAAGATCTTCTTCAGCACCAACTGTCCTGGTGCAAATTGCCTTGGTTTGACCCTTTTATTGAAATCTCTAGACATTCTACTCTGGTAAAGCTGACCATGACATACTATGTTCATCCTTTTTCCATCTATAAGGGCCAATTGTTCGTAGCGACTCCTAATCCATTCTGCATCGCTGAGTTCAGCTTCCTGTATGATTCTTATAGAAGGAATCTCTACCTCGGCTGGGATGACAGCTTTGGTACCATAAACTAGCATGTAGGGAGTTGCCCTGGTTGATGTGCGAATTGTAGTGTGGTATCCTAACAAAGTGAAGGGTAGCTTCTCATGCCATTGTTTGTGGTTTTTTACCATCTTCTTTAGTATCTTTTTGATGTTTTTGTTGGCGGCTTCTACGGCTCCATTCATTTGAGGTCTATAGGCTGTGGAATTCTTATGCTTGATTTTGAAAGTTTCACACATGGATTTCATCAGAACACTGTTGAGATTGGCGGCATTATCACTAAAAATCGACTTGGGAACTCCGAATCGGCAAACAATACGATCTCTGACAAGGTCTGCAACGACTTTCTTGGTTATAGCTTTGTAAGATGCAGCCTCTACCCATTTTGTGAAGTAATCAATGGCTAACAGAATAAACCTGTGTACATTTGAAGCAGTAGGCTCAATCGGACCAATGACATCCATTCCCCAGGCGGCGAATGGCCAAGGTGAGCTTGTTGCATTGAGCTCGTTTGGCGGCACTTTTATCATATCGGCATGCACTTGGCACTGGTAGCATTTGCGAACATACTGGACGCAGTCTGTCTCCATAGTCATCCAAAAGTAACCGGCCCTGAGTATCTTCTTGGCTAAGATAAAACCATTCATATGTGGGTCGCAGGTCCCAGCATGTATCTCCTCAAGTAGCTTATAAGCCTCTATTGCGTCGACACATCTTAGCAGTCCTAAATCAGGAGTTCTCCTATACAAATTTACTTCGCTATGGAAGAAGTGATTGGACAATCTCCGGAGTGTGTGTTTCTGAGTGTGGTTTGCATGCTCCGGATATTCTCCTTTCGCCAAATACTCCTTGATGTCGTGGAACCAAGGCTTTCCATCTGTCTCTTCCTCGACTTGAGCACAATACGATGGCTTATTATGGAATCTTACTGGGATGGGATCAATGAAATTCTTATCTGGGTGCCGTATCATGGACGATAAAGTGGCCAATGCATCAGCAAACTCATTCGGAATTCTGGGCACATGTCAGAACTCTATCTTCGCGAACCTCTTTTTCAATTCCTGCACATGGTGCAGATATGTCAATATCTTGGAATTCTTGGTGGTCCATTCTCCTTGTACCTGGTGCACAAGCAGATCTAAATCACCGAGTACCAGCAGCTCCTGAATATTCATGTCGATTGCTATGTTGAATCCTAGTATGCAGGCTTCATATTCCGCCATGTTGTTGGTGTAGGGAAATCTGAGTTTGGAAGATACCGGATAATGTTGACCCGTTTCTAATACAAAAACTGCTCCAATGCCTACTCCGTTGAAATTTGCAACTCCGTCAAAGAACACCCTCCAACCGTCGTATGCTTCAGTAATGTCCTCTCCTACGAACGACACTTCTTCATCAGGAAAATACATCTTCAAGGGCTCGTATTCTCCTCCCATCGGGTTTTCAGCAAGATGATCTGCCAATGCTTGTCCTTTGACCGCCTTTTGAGTTACGTAGACGATGTTAAACTCACTCAACTGTATCTGCCACTTGGCTAACTTCCCAGTCGGTATGGGTTTCTGAAATATATACTTCAAAGGGTCCATCCTGGATATGAGGTATGTGGTATAGGCACAGAAGTAATGCCTCAACATCTAGGCCATCCAGGTCAAAGCACAACAAGTGCATTCCAGCAGAGAGTATCGTGCTTCGTAAGGTGTGAACTTCTTACTCAAGTAATATATGGCTTGCTCCTTTCTCCCTGTCTCGTCATGTTATCCCAGAACACATCCGAAGGCTCCATCCAATACAGATAGATAGAGTAGCAAGGGCCGTCCCGGCTCTGGTGGGACCAAGACCGGTGGTGTGGACAGGTATTCCTTGATTTTGTCAAAAGCTTTCTGACAATCCTCGGTCCAGCTTGTCTCAGCATATTTCCTCAGCATCTTGAAGATGGGTTCACATATGACTGTGGACTGTGCTATGAAGCGACTGATATAGTTGAGACATCCTAGGAAGCTCATCACATCCTTTTTGCTCCTAGGTGGCGGTAACTCCTGAATAGCCCTGACTTTAGACGGATCTAGCTCGATCCCTCGGCGACTGACAATGAATCCCAGTAACTTCCCTGTGCGAACCCCGAATGCACACTTTGCGGGTTCAGTTTCAAGTTGTACCTCCTCAACCTGTCAAAGAACTTTCTCAAGTCTGCTATGTGATATGCGGCCCTCTTGGATTTGATGATGACATCGTCCACATTCACCTCTATTTCTTTTTGTATCATATCATGGAAGATGGTTGTCATGGCTCTCATGTAAGTAGCCCCAGCATTCTTTAGACCAAATGGCATCATCTTGTAGCAATATACCCCCCATGGTGTAATGAAAGCTGTTTTCTCTGCATCTTCTTCATCCATCCAGATCTGGTGATAACCCGCGAAGCAATCTACAAAGGATTAGAGTTCATGCTTGGCGCAGTTGTCGATCAGGATGTGTATATTTGGCAGTGGAAAGTCGTCCTTGAGACTTGCTCTATTTAAATCTCGATAGTCAACACATACTCTGACTTTCCCATCTTTCTTCGGGACTAGCACAATGTTGGCTAACCAGGTCGGGTACTCCACAACCCTGAGGACATTGGCTTTATCTGCTTAGTAACTTCTTCCTTGATTTTCAGGCTCAAATCTGGTTTGAATTTTTTGAGTTTCTGCTTCACTGGCGGACACATGGGATTAGTAGGCAACTTGTGAGCCACTATGGACGTGCTCAAACCGGTCATGTCATCATATGACCATGCAAAAATGTCCTCATACTCCCTTAAGAAACGAAGGTATTTTTCCTTCTCTGTTGGTGACAGGTGAATGCTGATGCGAGTCTCCTTGGCGGTCTCGGCGTCCCCCAAGTTTACTGCTTCGATTTCGTCCAGGTTGGACTTGGGCTTGTTCTCAAAGTTTTCAACCTCCCTGACAACTTCCTTGGGTATCTCGTCTTCTTTATCTGAATCGCTATCCTCATATTGCGTTGCCTCGTTACATATCACAGACATCGGTTCATCAAGAAAAGTAATAATAATACTGTAGAAAGAAAAAGTGTAGAAAATAATAATGAATAATAAAGAGCAATGCATTTGATTAAACCTGAAAACATCCGGACAAGTACGGCTCGATGAATCAAGTATTTATTTTGAAACAAGCAAGTCTTTAAAACAAAGTTACTGAAAATCTTAAATGCCTAGAATGGTTATAGAAATAAAATCTGCCAAGCTACCCAGGGACTCTGCGGGCCCGGGATGGTGTGGCGGTCCAGTTCCTGAGAACAGCTCCCTTCTCCACAGTCTTAATAGTGAGGCCTTCTTCCTCCTCCTCCTCAATTATTGCACTGCAGTCCATGTCTTCGTCTTCCAAGAATAGATTCTTCAGCCCAGCTAATGCCTTTTCTTCTGCAGTTCCCCATATTGTGTCATTTGGTGAAAAGTTTGATCCAGATGTGGCACCGGTTTCTCGAGAGGGTAATACGGTCCATGCCATGGAGGCGACCAATCATTATACTCTTGCCATGTGTACTGATATCGGAGCCCAAAGGTAGTGCCATGACCCTTCAGTTGTATCGGTCTAGTAATACCCTGGAGGTTCCTCCCAAGCCCTTTACCGTGTTCATACCCGGACCATGCCAGTATGCTTTCTATTTTGCTACTCCACCATTTGTCTTTCTCAACGGGGTTGACACGTTCAATGTGATGATAGGTTTCCTCTCCTAGCCTCCTTCTATTTTCGATAATCGGGATGGTTTGGCTGGTGTAAATGGGGTTACTCCCGTCTCCGTAAATGATCACCTCCTGATGGTTCCATTCAAACTTTACTGCCTGATGCAAGGTTGATGCCACAGCACCATCGGCATGTATCCATGGTCGTCCTAACAGCAGATTGTAGGATGCAGATATGTCCAGCACCTGAAACTCGACATCAAACCACGTAGGCCCCATTTGCAGACAGAGATTAATTTCTCCGATGGTAGCTCTTTGAGACCCATCAAAAGCCTTCATGTTAATTGTCCCTTCTCCTATCTCGTATAGGCCTTTGCTCAACCTCTTTAGTGTTGTCAATGGGCAAATATTGAGACTGGATCCTCCACCAATCAGGACCCTGGTAATGAAGTAGTCTTCGCAACGCACTATGGTGTGCAGTGCCCTGTTGTGATTCAAACCCTCAGGCGTCAACTCATCCTCGTGGAAAGTGATTTTGTGACTTTCAAACACCTGTCCCACCATGTTAGCCATTTCTCCGCTTGTGATATTATTGGGCACATAAGCTTCGCTCAACACCTTCATCAAAGCATTCTTGTGTGCTTCTGAATTTTGCAACATTGACAAGATGGATATCTAAGCTGGGGTTTTGTTTAAATGATCAATGACGGAATACTCCCTTGCTTGTACTTTCCTCCAAAGGTCATCTGGCCCTGTTTCAATGACAGGCTGCTTGGCAGTGGCATCCTTACTTGGTCCTCCCAGGTGTTCAGGTGTATAGATTCTTCCGGTCCTAGTCATTCCTTGTGCGGTATTAGATTCCTCCATCTTTGCCTTTATTTTTCGCCTAGCTTCGGCAACATAATACCAAGGTATTGCTTTTGAATCGAATGGAGGTGTGGTTGATACTGTCACTGTAAAAGGTGCGTCCAATTCTACTTCAAACGGAACAGGGGTGGCCGCGGGTGGAGCCACCTCTACCTCAAATGGAACTGATGTGGCTACCTCAACCTCGATTGGCGACTGAGTCTATACTACAATAGGAGTAAGTGTGACTGAGGGTTTAAAGTCATCACCTTCTCGAATAAGCCCAATCGACCCCTCAGGATCTCACTCTTCATTCGTCTCTATCACATGTATCGCACCACCTCTATAATCAGGGAGAGGGTTGTTGCGAACGTTGGGTGTGGCTTCCTTTGACTGTATGACCTTGTTGTCAATCAGCATCCAGATCTTATCTTTCAATGCTCAGCACTCGTCAGTGGTGTGCCCCTTCATACCAGAATGGTACGCACAAGTTTTGTAAGGATTGACCCATTGGGATGGATTCTCTAATGCCACAGCGGGAACAAGAGTGACATAACCTGCGGCTTTCAACATTTCATACAGCTGGTCAATGGGTTCAGCGATAGCAGTGTATTGTCTGGGTGGCTTGCGGACGAAATTGGGTCTTGGTCTTGGATAATTTTGGCAAATCGGAGGTGACTGGAAATGAGATGGTTGGAGTTATAGGTATGATAGGTAGTGGCTGGTTGGGAATATCTTGGAGATGATGGTTGATATGTGGTGGTGCTTGGTATGTGGATGAAGGTGTTTGATATGTGGGTGGAGGTGTTTGATATATGGGTGGAGCTGTTCGATAGGTAAGTGGAGATTTCGGTCCTTGAGCCACCATTACTGCCCCAACGTCTTTCTTCTTTGATATGCCTCCTGATTGCAATGCCTTATTTGTGGCATGTAATGCCTTGAAATTCGTTACCATCCCGATTTTGATGCCTTCCTTGATTCTTTCCCCAAGTTTGATGATATCAGAGAACTTATGGTTTTCAATAACCATCAACCTTTCATAATACTGCAGATCTTGTGCTCTAACAAAGAACTTGTTCATCTATTCCTCGTCCAGAGATGGTCTGACCTTGGCCGCTTCCGACCTCCAACGAGTAGCATACTCGCGGAAAGTCTCGGTGGGTTTCTTCTTAAGATTCTGGATGTAGAAAACATCTAGTGCATTTTCTGTGTTGAACCTGAATCGGTCGATGAAATCTGATGCCATACCTACCTAATTGGACCATTTCTTCGGATCCTGGCTGATGTACCAGGACAAAGAATCACCATTAAGACTCCTCATGAAGAGTTTCATCCGGATCTTTTTATCTTTTTTCGACTCCAACAAGCTTGTCACAATAGGTCCTCAAATGAACCCTGGGATCACCTATACCGTCAAACATCTCAAACTTAGGAGGTTTGTACCCCTCTGGTAGTTCTACATCCGGCTGTATGCATAGGTCTTCATAATTCAAACCCTCTATCCCTTTGCCGCCTTCGACACCCTGAACTCGACTTGTCAACTTCTTGAGCTCTTCGGCCATGTTCTTGATGAGCAGGTCCTTCTCAGCTGATTCTAGTGTATAGGAAGTTAGTTGAGTAGATTGAGGTATGGTCTCCACATATATGGGGTTGTTTTGATGAGTACAAGGGACTTGGGTGTAGTGATGGTCATTGGTTGAGTTTTGAGGATCGGGAATGGGTTGTGGTGTGTTCTGGGGAGTGTGGTAAGTAACGGTTGGTGGGTACTGGATTGATTGACGGTGGTGTTGTGGCGGAGTTGGTACCGATAAGGGATTGAGATTCTGAGGTGGGGTTGCATATTGATGCGGTGCAGGAGGGTTTTGTGGATGTTGGTTCGGTGTGTTTTGGGGAGGTGCTGGGTTCTTTGTGTTTTTGTTGGTTAATGTCTGGAACATTCAAAGTGAGGGATAAGTTCACCAAGTTGCGGACCTGCTCAAGCTCTCCTTGTAGTTCCAATATTTTTTGTTCCAGTCTCAAGACTAGATCATTTGGTGCCGGAGTACTCCGACCGTCTGAAGTTTCTGTGTTTTCCACATTCTCTTTTCGAATACCACTTAAGTCGTCCATTTTAGCCTTCCCTTTGCTCTTTGTGTTACTTGGAGGAGGAGGAGGTGGAGGGCCTCTAGATATGGTATGATACGCTGATGATGCCAGTATGAGTGAACCAACCTTAGGGGATGGGAATAATCAAAATAAAGGAAAAAACAAAAGGTAAACAAGTCAGTAGGGGTTCTGAAATGTTTGCAGTATTAAACACATATTGCAGGAATGTAAGGCCTAGCGACAAATAGATTTGGAGAACATTAGATGCCAGTAAATGCCTCATTTCATAATATGAAAATAGACGAATCCCAAAATGATACTAAGATAATAGAAAAGTAAGTTATTATTGGCACTTGGCCTTATTATATTTAGGAAAGCAAATAAATCTAGTCTACTTGGTCCTAGAAGGACCTTCCCCAGATTCGATCTTCTTGAGTCCATCATACAGGTTCCCCAGCTCGCGCAGACCCAGCAGCAGGTAGGCTCTGGCCAAATTTCCTCCTTCACTTCCTTCAGCATTCTGGCAATCCTCAATCCTCTTTATGACTTTACCCTCTGGCTCCACTAATCCTCGCTCCAGATATTCTAACTTTCTGTTGGAAGTGACAACCATTTCTTTCCATTCGTCGATCAACCTCATGTTTCTCTCGTGTATTTCTTGGTGCTCATTCTCAAAGTCGTGGACCCTCTTGCGCAGTTTGTTGTATTTGACTTGAGCTTTAGCTTCTTCGTCTATGATCCTATTCCCTCGACCGGCTCCTGGCCTCACCATACCCTTCAGATTGTCCTCTAACCATGCCGGGTAGAGAGGTTCACACCCCGCATGATACCTGTCCGGCTCGATGGTGTTCTTTTCCACAATGATTTTACAGTGCCACATATGCTGGGCTTGGCACTTGTAAGGGACGTCGTCGTCTTGAAAGTGTGCTCTGAAATGACTCATCTTGGCAACCCTTGGTACAACCTGTTTCCTGCCTGCTTGCCTCATAACTCGGATAGGGACATAAGGGTATATTCCTCTCAACCCAATCAGCACCAAGTGTGGAGCGTCTCTGGGTCTGATGATGAATTCGTTTGTTGGGAACCATTCAAACATCCATTGGTTGTTCCTCGGTCAGATTGTCGTAGAACTCTACCAACACTTTGGCACTTTTCGGCTAAGCAAACCTGTCCGAAATGTAAGTCATCCGTTTGGGGTGATGGAAGGCAATATGGTCGTTCCAAGCCCTTCGCAAAAATTCTTGGCGATAGTGACCCCTTTGAAGATGTTCTAATAACCACAACTGCAGCAACAGGTTACAACCCTCGAAATGCTTGATCCCCCTTTGACAGCGTTTCAGAGCCCTGTAGATGTCGGCTATGATCATGGGGACTATAGTGTATGTTTGTCCATTGATCCCTTCCATCAAAGTCTTGGCGACCATGGCCAACCTAGTATGGATTCTTTCCCTTTTCATTGGGAATACTATCAGGACCAAGAAGCACACAATGAACACGAACACTCTGCGGTGGATGTGGCCCAGAGAAGTGATAGAAAGCTCGTCATGGAAGGTACGGTAGGACTTGCTATGACCATATCTCTCACACAGGTATTCGAAGGGTATGTAGGACTTCTTCAAACATTCCAGGTCAGCATTTTTCTTCAGCCCCATCATCTTTAAAAACCCTTTACAAGTACGGTTCTCCGGTACCAACAACCCAAGGCTATCCCAAGTCAGTCCCGCAAGTCCCCCAATTTCTTCTAGGAGTGGTGTCATTTCTATGTCGCCGAAACGGAACACAGCCCTTTTACTATCCCAGAACAAAGTGGCAGCCTCGATCAACCTATTGTTTGGCTGAATGTCTAGTAGAGAAGGTAAATTGCCCAAGTGCTTTCTTACGTGTTTCTTGTCACTTGAGGAAAGGTCCTCCCACCAATCGAGTAGCAATGGCGGAATGTTGCTGACCATGCCGAATCTGGGGACCTCCTGCCTCATTTTCTGCAAAACAAAAAGGTTAGGCCCTTCTCCCTCACCAGACTCGACTATTTGTACATTCATGATTAGCATATTGGCATTTAGTTCTCCAAATTAATGCATAGAACGTGGTTGCGTCCGTTGGGATTATGGAAACTCCGGTGGACTTTTGGATAAGGCTCGTCTTAAAGGATTATTATGTGGACAACATATTGATCCGTCTAGGTTTGACCATGATGCATGCACAATTATGATCAGAGTAAGGTTACTGTGAGGGTCTAGGTTGGTACCCTCAAGCGGACAACTTGAAGGGGAAAGGCACGGAACCGTCGATTGCACCGATGATCGACTAGTTTTACCGCAAATAAGCCTTTCTGAATTTAAGGGTAATAAATTGGAAGAGCGCAACCACTCATCAAGCCTTGCTATAGGATTTGATACACACGAGTGGAATATGATGTGGAGTATGATATATGCAACAATAAATATACAACAATAAATAGCATGTTGTCAGGAAAAAAATCATAAATGCTTAAAATAGAAAATTAATTCAAATAAGGGAAAGGGTACGGGATAAGGCATGCTTAGACTAATTCACAAAAAATAAGTTCATTATGGTAAGAGCCTAAAATATCACCAGTAGAGTCGCCATGCTGTCGCGCCCCCTTTTTCTTTACGGAGTCCGAGTTTTGACATTCATTGGGAACAACTCATTTCCTTTTGGGATTCGGATATTTGAAAAGTCGCCACCTAACGGATTATGGTGCGTTAGGGCACTTAGAGTGGTTAACTCATGTAAATAGTTTGCATCACCAAAGATTAGGGTAAAGGTTTGAAATAACCTTGAGAGGAAGGTGTTAGGCACCCCTCGAGGTCCACAAAGGTGGGTCCCGGCCGAAGTTAAACTATGTGAATTAGTCTTTTAGCAAGTAAGCAATTTAAACAAATATTCGCAAATAAAAGCATGTTTTTACATTCCAAACACAGGTATGATTCAAGTAATGGGAGCAAGAGAGAGGTTTCAACAACTTGCACATATGTAAACAAAAGTAAATTCATTTAAACAACGGGAGTTGGGAAAGAGGGGTCCTAGGTTGGTTAGCCTGCAGGATCATACCCACACAATGCCCGGTAATCACTCCTCAATGAGGGGCTACACGTGACACTAGCGCGTAGTCATCATATCCTTACTATCCAATTCCCTCCCCTTGGTCATAGCCTAAAGCGTTCTAGCTACCTTGAAAGATATCCTATGGGTGCACTACCCGTCCCTTCCTTGTGGCCCTGTAGGTATTTAGGACCTCTAATTTAGGTAGTTCTAGACTATCCTAAGGTACTTAAAGGAGAAAAATCTAGGCATCAACCAAAAACAATTAAACTGCATTAAAGAGAGAACAATTAAATGCTCACATTTACCTCCACAAATAGAGCAAGCAAGTGCACGTCTTAAACACAATTTTAAGATATTTAAGAGGAACTCTAGAAAAAGATATCTAGGTGAGCAGAGAATATGCAATATTGAGTTAAGACCATAGTGTAAAAGAAATGAATCCATTTACCTACTGATTTTTTAAACCTGTTGAATATGAGCACTCTCAAATAACAAGGCATAGTTTTATAGTTTGCAGAATTTTAGTCGCCCTACAGGCTTGCCTGGGCGTATAATAGTGATGTCCTATGAGCATGGTATCTAATCATTGATCAGGAATGCAGTAAAATAGTAAACAATTTTAAACGGGCAATTTGAATCCTATAGGCATGCTCTCTAGTAATATTAATTAACACGTTGTTGAAGAAACGAGTAGGTTAGTTAATTAAACCGATTCATAATCCACAAACATATGTTAAAGTTAAACTGAATTAGGTCTAACTAAACTGGTTTTAGATCCTATAGGCATGATTTCTTATTAAACATAAGGTGAAACAAGCAGAATTTATTTGACCAAAGCGAAATCCCTATAGGCATGATTTCTATTAAAGCTAATTAAATCCAATAGGCATGATCTCTAATTATTAAAGCTGATTTTAGATCTTATAGGCATGATATCTAATTATATGAAATGGAGCAGGTAGAATTCATTTCAACCAAGAAATCCTATAGGCAGATTGTCTAACACAGCACATGTAAATCAAAATAAACCCTATAGGCATGTTATCTACCCAACTTTACCCACAATATACAATTATCCTCCCTTTTCACTAGTCACCCCAATATTTGTTTACAATTAATTATTATAGACCAAGAATTGAATGAATTACATAAATATAAATATATATTTAAACTATAGGAAGCCTGAAGTAGGCCCAAAGTAATTTCCAAGCCTTCAGTAGTCTCAAGTGCTCAAAGTTCCATAGCAAATTTCATGTTTAGGTGTGTCAGAGTTCCCTAAGGACCTCAAGGATCCCGGGCAGTGCTCACACCCAGACCTTTCTCAAATAAGAACTGATTTATGTGCAGTGTGGAAGTGCCAGCCCTGATATGCTAGAGTTCGGAGAGATCTCAAGAGTCTCAAAACAGTTACATACCAGAAGGGCAGGACTTAGTAATCTAAGAGTAATGTGAGAGTACATAATGATTTGAAAGAGTTTGGTAAACAGTATAAAGGAAGGTCTTAGGAATGAAAAGAGTTTTCTGAAAACATGTACTGGTTTGAGTAAAACAGTAGTTGGGAAAGCATGAAAAAGAACATCTTGAAATCAGAATACCAGTCCCAGAACAGCTTCAGAAAATACTTTGACAAACAGACTTCACACAAGGAGAAAGGGGTAGGGGACACATAGAATGCACCTTAGTGATAGCAAACAAATACACAGATTCCTCAAGAAGTTATGGAATTGACAAGTTAGTTACAAAGATATGTTGAGAACACATAGGTCTTTAGACATGACCAATACACACAACTAGAGTACCTTTGAAAGGGCTAGATGTCTTAACAGGATCTCATTAGTGAAGTAGAGTAGGCAAGACTTAGATGAACAAACTAGACAAGCACTTCATGAAGCATTCAAAGTTTTAGAAATACTAATCACATGTAGAACAAGCAGAATTAGACATGCTGGGTGAGACAGTAAACAAACAATGCAGCTTGAACATACTAGTGAACAAATAGGATTCATGCAATTATCTAAAGCAGGATTGGGCATGCTAAACAGTATACTAGTTATAGCTTTTAACTGAACAAACTTAAACATGCTGAGTGATACAGTAATTAGGCAGTGTAATCTAAGCATGCTGGTTACACGTTGAGCATATGACAGTAGAATAGCAAATTGAATTGGAAATCACAACTAACGAACTGCAGCAACAAAGAAACACATAGTTTTGGAATGTGAATCGAATCAGGACATACCAGTCAAGGAGAGAATACAGAGTATAGAGCAGAGATGGTGAAAATAGCCAGCCTTGGCTTACAGCCGGCTGGATTAGTGAGAATTGCAAGTAACAGAAGAGAATGGAGAGCCTTTGAGAGTGTGAGAGTGTGGAGGAACTAGTGTTCGTGTCCAGAGGTTAAAACAAAGAGAGTTTATATAATAGCTCAAGAGTAGAGCAAATAAGATAAAGCAATCAACAATCAGTAATTAAGGAATATCAGAATCAATTACACGAAGATTCGGCATAGTTTTCTCCATTAATTAAGGAAAATCAACCAACGGTAATGACAGAAACTAATTAAGGCAACAGGTTCAATCAGACCGAGTAAAGAAGTAAGAATTACGGATCTTATTAAGAAAAAGAGTTCAAATCAAACCAAAAATAAAGAGCTTCGGAGTACAATAGTCAAGGGTTTAATTAAGGAAAGAATCATGCAAAGAGTCAGCAAGTATCGCAAACAATTTCAATTAAGGCAAGAAAGGAATAGTCAGGAAACAGATTGATAAATCAAGAATTCAAATCAACACTAATTTAAGGGTGAAAATATAGGTTTACCATGAATAGGCAAAAAATGAATATAGACACATAGAATCGGTAAAAAGTCGAACCAAGGACCTTAATAGAGGCACATTAGGATAAAAATCACAAGACATCTAATTAGGCTAAAGAAAAATCACAGGAACCAAAGCACAGGACAAAGTCGGTACATAAGTAACTCAGAAACCAAACAAAAATGTTGAAAAAATTAGGGTTTTTAGCATAAATGAGTTAGTGTTAGAGCAAAACTTACGAAATCGGTTAAAACACATAAGAAATAGAAGATTAAACACTCAAAATTATCAAATGTTTTGGAGAAAGAAATTTTCGGGAAACCCTAGTTTAGAAAAAATATGGAAAACCATTCGAAAATCAGAAGGTTCTTGTTATATGAAATAGGCTCGATCCATCCCAGATCTTGTACATATCTGAGAAGTTCAAAGGGTAAAAATTAGGGTTTCGAGAAGAACAAAACAGAGGTAAAGAAGAAGGCTAGGAAATACATAGACATAGGAAGATCTTACCCAAATCGAATCGGAATAGCCTGAAACAGGTGAGCAAAGATCAAAGGCGTAAGCAGACTAACCCTGGTCCCTTGAGGACCCTAGAGATGATGATACCAGCATAGGAGAGGCCGTTAAAGGCCTGGGGGTGGTGAGAAACCACCATAAATGGCCATAGATGAGTGTCGGCGAGGGTGGATTAGGATTTAGACTTGAGAGCATTTGAGAGAAGAGGGGATTAGGTGATGGCAGGGGAGGGTGTTAGAATGATTAGAGTTTGGGGGATATAGGTTGGTTTATTTTAGGAAGGGGGAATCTGGACCGTTGATCAAAATGATCAACGGCCATGATTTGGCAAGAAGTGGGTCGGGTAGAGAATGTTAGTTTGTTTACTTTATTCCCGATCTTCCAGAACTACGCTTGATCTGATTTATGAGGGACATGATACGTAGGCAACCTACATAGGGTTCGATCGAATTTTTTTAAAAAAAAAATTAAAAGAAAAAGAAAGAGAAAAAAATGTAAAAAAGAAAAGAAAAAAAAGAGTAGTGAAATTATGGGATGTGAGAAATGAGAGGAAAGAAAAGAGTGATAATTAGAAGAAAAAAAGAGGAAGGAAAATGAGCAAGCCAAGAAGTGCTAGAAAAGAAAAGAAGAGAAGATTGAAATGAAGAAATTGGGATGATACCATATGACCTTCATACCCTCGAAGTCATTTTAGAACCGATAACTGTGACTAGGTGCCTTGCACATAATGTGAGATTATCTTATGTTAAATGCCATAACGCTAACGTGATGACTTCATTTTGTTCCTCTTTGTTATCTTCATAAAGCAGAAGGGTGGTTGGTTTGTGGTTCTTAAAGTGGTAACTCTTCTCTACAACATAAATTCGAAAGGCAATGGCAGACGACAACAGAATTGAGTTGGTTGATACTGGTGCCCAAAAGCAATTGGTTGAACATGACAATGGGTTGGTTGAAGAGGTGAGGATGTTAAGACAACACATGGCGGACATGTATCAGGTTTGGATGACTGGGAAGGCAGCAACCCGCCACCACCTAGCTTCCTAGATGCTACCCTTACCCAAACTCCGGTCATAGTGACAGATGATCCCCCATACTCTCCAGATTCTCCTGCTTATCACAGCTTTCCCAACCACCCTAATAGCTCCCTTACTCGTCCTCCAACTACCTTTACTAAAAATTTCCCTCTTGTCATATCCACTATCCCGACGATCACAACTTCTCAACAATCTTCCCTTCATAGATCCAACAATGAACACCCACTCAAAACTCATGATGCCCATTATTACCCCACGGAGGTTGCCCACAAGGTCCCTGACTCATACAATCATAGCTTCCGGAATGAGCCTCATGTTGAAAATGAAAAGTTCACAAGAAAAGAAAGGCGAGATGAGATATTCAGGAAGCTGAAAGGTATAGAACAATCCTTAAAGAACATGCAAGGGATGGGAAATCAGATTAACATATCTTACAATGACTTGTGTATGTTCCCTGATATTCATCTGCCCGCGGGATTTAAACTGCCAAAGTTAATATGATGGGCGTGGAGACCCAGTAGCCCATCTAAGGGTTTATTGTAGTGAAATGAGAAGTGTTGGCGGGAAACATGAATTGTTGATCGCATATTTCAGTGAGAGCTTGAGTGGGGCAGCCTTGGAATGGTATACTCGTCAAGATGTCAATAAATGGCATGAGTGGGATGACATGGCTCAAGATTTTGTTCGACACTTTCAGTACAATCTAGACATTATCCCAGACCGCTCCTCCTTATCTAAGTTGGAAAAGAAACCTGACGAAAGTTTTAGGGAGTTTGGACTCAAATGGAGGGAACAAGCTGCTTGAGTCAGTTTCCCGATTGGTGAAGAAGAAATGGTTGAGCTTTTCCTACAAGCCCAGGGGGGCCACCTACTTCAGTCATTTGATCCCGGCTTTGGGTAAACCTTTCGATGATATGGTAAAGATGGGGGAGATGGTAGAAGAAGGAATCAAGTTAGGCAAAATCATGAGTTATTCTGCATTGAAAGATACTATAGAAGACATTCAGAACATCTCAGTAAATTTGGGGGGGGGGGGGGAAGAAAGAGAAAATAGAAAAGATGTCGCCCCGCCGATGGCAAGATCCAGTGAGTGTTCCTGCTCAACGCTTTCAGCCTCAATATCGACCCCATGAATATCCTCATACTCCAGATAATCCTCCCCAATGCTACTTCTCTCCACAAAATCCCCAAAGTCATACCTCACTTTCCCAGTACTCCATCCACAATGCACCGCCATATACTCCACATCCACAAGACCTGCAATGGCTTGCACCGTCTCCACAAATGTCTTACCCACCTCTACAAGCATATCAACCACCTGCCCGCAAAAGGTTCCAGTCGAGGCCGGAGTACAAAATGAAAAGGTAGCAACAAAGAGAAAAGTCTTTCACTCCTATTGGAGAATCATATGCCAGTTTGTTCCAAAGATTGAGGAAATTGGGCATGTTGAAGCCGATTCAGATAAAAATGCCAAACCCCCTTCCAGAGAATTTTGATTATTCTCAGAGGTGCGCATACTGCTCAAATCCCCCGGGGCACAGCATAGAAAAGTGTTGGAATTTGAAAAGAGCAGTCCAGAAGCTTGTTGATGCAGGTGACATTGTCGTGCAAAATCCAGATGCAGTAGACACTAGCCAAAGAACATTGCCTGTTCATAATGAAATGCACATGGTGGGTATGATTTGTGTTGAAAAAGAATACGAGAACTCTTCTGAGTTCCTCGGGGGGCACTTTCGGCAAAGCTTTCAGCTGTATCAGTCTCGATTCCGGAAGTTGATCTTAAGAGCGAGTTGGCAAAAGGGACCCAAAAGCTATTTGCTAAGGTCAACGTGATGGAGACTTGCGAAGGTTCTAGTAACGTCGATGTGCGACTTAGTGGCTAAGATGTCGAGCTTGGTAATTGGAAAGACGCTCATTTCTTGGTTAGCCAGGGAGAGAGTCTTGGTGGTTTATTTTGTTGTCATTTCTGTTGTCCGGGTTATTTTAGGGTTGTAATCCGGATATTGTCTTGTGACTCAAACCCTTCTATCCTTTTATTTTGCCTAGTTTGTTTAGTCATAGTAACTCGTTTAGTGTTATCTAGGTTTATTCCAGGGTTGTAACCCCAGCTTATTTTGCTTGTTTTGTTGTTCAAACCCTTTCACCGTCTGTCAATGCAATTTTCTATTTTTTGTTATTCTCTTTTCCTTTTATAGTTCTTTTCTTGCTGACTCTAGTGACATGACATGCACGCATAGTTCTCAGCCTGGTTTTAAAAGTTAGTTTAGTCATGTAGCAATGAAGCAATTTTGAAGATGATAGGGACACTTGAGGGAAATAAATACAGATTTGGACATTTTGAGATCATTTGAAGCCCGAACTATGTGAAAATGGGGCAGATAATTTGGGAAGTTAATAAGATGACAAGAATTCGTTAAAGGAGAGTGCATCTCAGACAATTTGAAGCGAGAAGTTTTGAGTTCAAGTGCACCTCAAGTAACAAGATAAAGCCAAGGGAGTTTTCTCTGAACTGACGGAGGGTATCCACTGTGAAGAAGAAATTATCCAACGAGAGTTCTGTACTTGACAAGGCTCTAAAGAAAAGTGGAAGGCATATCAGTGATATCAATGCCGAAGCTGCAAAAGAAATGTTGTGCATGATCTTCTTTAATCATTCTCAAGTTGAACGTGTTGTACTTGGCATTTTCAAGGATTGGGAGGCCCTCTTTCAGCTACCCAAATACTTTATACCCTTCGATACCCTTTTGAGCCTGTGCTAATTTCCTTGACCTCCCCTCTTTTGGAATCAAGTTAGAGTCATAAATAAAAAAGAAAAAAAAAAGAAAGAGTTCATGTCCCCATAGGTTTGTTTTGGGAAATTCATTCTAAAAGAAAAGTCAAAAAAACAAAGGAGAAAAGAAAAGAAAAAAAAGGAAAAAAAGAAGAAAAAAAGAAAAAGAGCAACAAAAAACGAAACAAGAATTAGGTGTGAACTACGTTCGACCTGATTCTTACCACCACAAGATACGTAGGTAGCCTTATGGTTCGGTCACACCAGATAAAATATTTTATAATCCCACGAAGTTGAGAGTGGGGCAGTCTTTCTTAGAAATTCCATCTCAAAAAGAAAAAGAAAAAAAAAGAAAGATTCGAATTCCCTTGTTTTAGAAATTGGGGCAGAGTTTTCAAAATGGATTCCAAAAGTTGTAGATAAATTAGCCCTGTTGTCTTAGTTATTTTGAGCCTTTATGATATCCCTTCTTCCTAACCCTGTCCAAAAGCCACATTACAGTCCAGAAAAGACCTCCTAGGTAATCTTTGAGAGTGTCGAGCTAGACATGCCAGGAGCATATGATGTTTTTACTATGTTCAATGCCTGGTCATCTACAGAATCAGAGAAAGTAAAAAGAAAAAGAACAAAATGGGAGAGTCTTTTCCGTGAAAATCTTCATAGGCACCATAAGGCGACGGTAAGTTGAGAGAAAGAACAAACGAGAGAGGCTTGATGGTGAAAACCCTTCGGGCACTACAAGTCGAATAAGGACCGTGAATCAGATAGGATAATTGGAGCATTGAAGCCCAGATTCACAACTCAGAGGTACAACAAGAGTTGAACATTAGACTTGCTTGACAGATTAGGTCACTTAATCCAAAAGTGCATGTCATGGTCATTAGAGTTGGTATCCACATCTGTTAAGTTTCTACTTTGTAATTTTCTTGTTAGGTATCAACTCTTTCCATTGTCCCTTACTCTGTTCCCTTTGTTTTGTTTACTCCCTCATCTTGAGTCTGTTTGGTCAGAACAAGTGAGAAATGACTACAAAATTTGCTACCAACCTTCCAATTGTACAAAACGGAATCTGGCTAGCACATCAAAGCGGCATAAGTTAGGAAAGAACAATATGCGCACTGAGTGGGTGGCAATTGATGTGCTTTGAGATTCATGTGAAATACAAAGGTTCGGTATATGGCAATTCATGAGCACAATGCAACAGATAAAGGGTGTTGGGTTTGAACGGAGCAGAGGTATTTCCTGTGATAAGGGTGATAGAGAAAGTGGTTAGTCAATAAACGCGCAAGGTCTTTCGAGTTAAAATCAAAGTTATCATGGGATGTGAAGGAGCAATCGCCCTCAAAGTCAAGGCCACAAACAAACTACCATGTTTGAACTCACAAGTTTTTTTTGTTTGAAACAGGGAGGAAGACTATGTCCAAATCAAAGCTTGGAAGCTTGAATTTTTCAAGTGTCGTGCCTGCATTTTGTCAGCATAAAGGTTGTTTGAGGAAGTTTTACTTGCTAGGCGTTCCCCTAGTTAAGAAGGTTGTTACCTCCTACACATTTTCCCTAGTCGAGAAGAACCATATCTCCTAGGCATTCTGCCTAGTCATAAGAGTTTTTAGCTTTTCTTGAGTTCAGGACCCTCCTGGATAATGGGATTTAATTTTTGTTTGCAGGACCCTCCTGGATAATGGGATTTAATTTTTAGTTTTCAGGACCCTCCTGGATAATGGGATGTAGTTTTAAGTTGTCAGGACCATCCTGGATAATGGGATTTAGTTTTAAGTTTTTAGGACCCTCATAGATAATGAGATTTAGCGTAAGTCTTACCTTCAGGAAATAGAATTTAGATTTCAAGTTTTCACTCTTAAGATGAGATTTAATTTTATTTTTCAAGGACCTCCCGGATAATGGGATTTAGATTTTAAATTCTTAGAGCTTTTTTGGATAACATGATTCGATTAACACTCACAGATGTTCCCGGTACCAAACTGGGTCATCACCTGTTTTCTTACCCATTCCGTGCTTCCGAGACATTGAAAACCTCATTTTTAGTCGCCTCGATTTGCGTGCATAGTCCGGACGCGTAGCCGGAAAGCTTAAATATGAAATTCTGTAAAAAACTGCTAAAATTTGATACTAAAATGAGTAAATTTGACTCCGGTCAATATTTTGGGTAAACGGGCCCGGACCCATGATTTGACGGTCCAGGAGGGTCCGTAGGAAAATATGGGACTTGGGCGTATGCCCGGAATCGAATTCTGAGGTCCCAAGCCCGAGAAATGAATTTTTTAGTAACATTGTTTTTCTGAAATTTATAAAGAAAAATTGAAATGAAAATTGGTTTGAACGTGTTGGTATCGGGCCCGTATTTTGGTTCCGGCATCCGGTACAGGTCTTATATGTTGTTTATGATATTTCTGTGAAGTTTGATTGAAATCGGACGTCATTTGACGTGTTTCGGACTTAAAACTCTAAATTTGAAAGTTTATGAAGTTTGAAGAAAAACTAGTGATTTTGAGGTTTAATTCATTGTTTTTTATGTTATTTTGGCGATTTGATCGCACGGTTAAGTTCGTGGGATGTTGTTGAGTTAGTGTATGTGTTTGGTTAGGAGCCCCGAGGGCTCGGGAGTGTTTCGGAGGTGTTTCGGAATGGTTTCGGACTTAGAAAAATTGCAGAAAATGGGCTTCAGCTGTTGCAGACAATTCCTTCATCGCGTTCGCGACGCCTCCTCCGCGTTCGCGAAACTTGAGACTTTTCCTTCATCGCGTTCGCACCCTTGATCTCGCTTCGCATAGAGTTATCTGGCCTTGGGGGACTCAGCCTAATTTTCCTCTTCGCGTTCGCACTAATACCTTCGCGTTCGCGTAGCCTTGTAAATCCATTCATCGCGTTCGCATCAGTATCCACGCATTCGCGTAGACCAAGTCCTGGACCCCCCAGCCTTTCCTCTTCGCGTTTGCACTCTTCCAATCGCGAACGCGATTGTCACGACCCCAGTTCACCCTCCATGAATATGTCGTGATGGCACCTAGTTCCTACAAGTAGGTAAGCCTAACAATGCGGAAATTAATATAAATTGCGGAAACAATTAATTAAATTTAGCAAAACTAAAAGGAACGGCGACCTTGTCAACTGCTAATGAAAGAACGAAACGCGGAAGTCTACAATTTCATCCCAAAACCCGAAACTCACGGGAACCACAGGCTAATAGAAATGTAATATGCTGCTCTAACTCCAGAATGTATAAACAACTGAAAGAAAAGGATAAGGTAACTACTAAAGCTGGAATAGAATAGAGTCTCCTGGTCTGCGGACACGGCAGATATACCTCAAAGTCTCCGCTAGATCTCTCCGCCTCGAGGATAGTACGCCTGAGTGGAGGTACCTGGGTCTGCACATGAAAAACATGCGCAGAAGGGGAATGAGTACACCGCGGCGGTACTCAGTAAGTGCCAAGCCTAACCTCGGTTGGGTAGTGACGAGGAAGGTCAGGGCCCTACTGAGGTTAAACAATATAATATGAATTAACAGTATGAAAATAGGCAGTAATAATGAGTACAGCAATGGAATAAGACAAGCTCAACAAAGCAATAACAATTACACAAGGAACGGAGTAAACACGAAATATGTACAGCTCAATACCAATGGTAACAATGAGGATCTACCAGGATACCGTCCTGTAGTCCTTTTCTCAACTGTCCAGTGGATCTCCCGGGATACCGTCCCGTAGTCCATCATATGTATATATCTGAAGGATCTCCCGGGATACCGTCCCGTAGTCTAACTATCAATGTGCAGGGGGGGATCTATCGGGAATCTAACCCGCAGTCCCAAAGTAAATATGCAGGGGGATCTATCGGGAATCTAACCCGCAGTCCCAAAGTAAATATGCAGGGGGATCTATCGGGAATCGAACCCGCAATCCCAAAGTAAACAAACAAGGGGGGGAGCTACCGGAATCCCACATCCGTAGTCCCAATGTAAATACGCAGCCACAACAAGAAGATATTCAGAACTAGAGAACAAGAAAATACAAGGCAACAAGTAGTTCTAGCCTAACATGTTTCACGTAGTACAATCAAGGAAACTTAAGCAAATAGGCAATTTAGGTCAGCTAAGCATGCTTTTCTAAACTAACACAGGCTATAATTGCAAGTAGAATAAAGCAGGTAAGAAAGAAACTCAGTTTAAATATTTAAAGTAAAACCGGATTTTTCAACAATTAGCTCAAATACACGCTCGTCACCTCACGCACAAGGCATTCAATTACCAATATCATATCCTAAGGGGAAAGGTCCCCCACACAAGGTTAGACAAGCCACTTACCTCGAAGCGGCTCCAAAATCAACTCGAAATCACACTTTTTCCACGAGTAACCGACTCCAAATGGCCCAAATCTATTCAATCCAATTACACATTGTAAATAACATCGCAAGCAACTGACTCTACTAAATAATTCAACGTTAAGGCACGAAATTAGGTAAAATGACCAAAATGCCCTTCAGGCCAATGCCTCGGAATCGAATAATTTTCACATTTTCAGAACCCTCGCACTCTCACGAGTCTAACCATATAAAAATCTCCCAAATTGGAGGTCAAACACCCACTCAAAACTCAATAGTTTAGCTTATGAAGTTCCACCCATTTTTCATTCAAAAATCCGAAATTAAGGATGAATTTGTGATTAGATTAGTGGGTATTAAGCATAAGGGAGTAGAGAATCATTACCCAATCGTTGCCCTCGAAAACCCCTCGAAATTGCTCCCAAATCCGAGCTCCCAAGCTTGTATTTTGTTAAAAATCGCTAACCCTCGTTTTTGAAACATTAAATACTGTCCAGAACTTTAATGCATCGCCAACGCGGAGGTGAGCTCGCGTTCGCGAAGAAGAAAAATTAAAGATGCCAAATTTACCCTTCGCGATCGCGATGGGTGGAATGCGAACGCGAAGGTCTGGGATATGAAACTACGCGAACGCGAGGTAGGGTATGCGAACGCGTATAAGGAACTGCCCCCCCCCCCCCTCCAGGATTACTCTACGCGAACGCGTGAGAGGGGCCGCGAACGCGAACAAGAAGAACAACAAAGCTACGCGAACGCGAAAGGAGGCCCGCGAACGCGAAGAAGAATCTGGGACCTGCAACAGCTGAAGGATTTCTACAATATTTTCAAACTCCAAAATGCTCCGTTGAGCATCCGAAACACACCCGAGGCCCCCGGGACCTCAACCAAACCTACGGACATATCCCATAACACCATTCAAACTTGTACCAATCCTTAAAGCACCTAAAACGACGCCGGAAACTCGAATTGAACAAGGATTTGAGCCTAAGAACTTCAAATTTCATCAAAACACGCTTTCGATAAAAAACCTAACCAAAACACGTCCGAATGACCTGAAATTTTGCACACACATCCCAAATGACATGACGGAACTACCGCAACTTCCGGAATTCCAATCTGACCCTCGGATCAAAAACTCACTATCGGACCGGAAACTTCAAAAATTCAAACTTCAGCATTTCAAGCCCAAATGAGCTGCGGGCTTCCAAAATACATTCCGAACACGCTCCCAACCCTGAAATCGCCTAACGGAGCTAACGGAATCATCGGATTTCCATTCCGAGGTCGTCTTCACACTGTTCCGACTACGGACCACTTTTCAACACTTAAGCTCTCATTTAGGGGCTAAGCGTCCCAAAACTCTCCGAAACTCAACACCGAACGTCCCGGCAAATCAAAATAGCATAAATGAACTTAGGGGAAGAAGTTAATAGGGGATCGGGGCGTTAATTCTTAAGACGACCAGCCGGTTCGTCACATCCTGCTACACTTAAACATTTGTTCGTCCTCGAACGAGCATAGAGAACATACCTGAATTAGGGAAAAGATAAGGGTACTGGCTGCGCATATCCCGCTCGGTCTCCCAGGTCGCCTCCTCGGCCGGCTGATCCCGCCACTGAACCTTCACAGAAGCAATGTTCTTTGACCTCAACTTTCTGATCTGCATGTCCAATATAGCCACTGGCTCCTCAACATAGGATAGATCCTTGTCCAACTGGACTAAACTGAAATCCAACACGTGCGACGGTTCACCGTGATACCTCCGGAGCATCGAAACTGTTACACCCCGTGTTTTCGTATGTAAGAGTACATCATAAGTCAATTAATGTGAGCTCAGAAAGGGAATCATCTTTTAAAAGTTTACAAAGTTAGTTCATCATGTTAATGTGGAGGTTATAAATATTTAAGATCATTAGTACCAAGTAGCAAGAGGGTTTGAAGGCTTAGAAGCTAAACGAATTGAAGAAAATAAGTTTCGTCGAAAGTCGACAAGTTGGAATATTTTACCATGTACTTTTGGGGTGATACTAGGGTTATTAACATTATAAGGAGATTATATTATGAGCTATTTTAGTCGTACGATAGTTGGTGTTATGTTTTGAAGTCAAGCGAGTTGTGGAACAAAAGTTGGAAAAGGTCATCACAAGTTCCATTTATAATATGCTGAAATTTAGGTCAAATGTAGATGCACTTTTCTCCCAATATACTTGGAATCAACGGATGATCTACATATCAAATTGAAGATCTATGAGTCTAGTTTCCAACGCATTAAACCGTTTTTCGATATGATATTGGAGTAGAGAGATATTTGCATTTTCGCGAGACAGCGCAGACTGGTAGGTGACAAATAGGTGCATCACCTACTTGCCAAAATGAGAGGACTTAATTAAAAGCCCCAAAGTGGGCCAAGAGGGGTCTTTTAAGGGAATACAAACTGAGTTATTTCACCTGTATTTCAGACCAAGAAAACCTAATTGAACCCCTGCAACTCCCCCAAAATCCCACACAAACCCTAGGGTATTACGGGTGTTACGACGCGATTCTAGTGCTGAAAAGTCCGGACAGCATGCTAGTTTCTCTTTCTCCTTCTTGTATCCGCTTTGTGGAACTTATTTTTGATGAAAAAGGACCAGGTTTCGTGGGTGATACTCAGTACAAGGTAAGTTTATGCTTCTCCTTCCATTATCTATGCGTTTGCGAGTTGTAACTCGATCGTAAAGAATAGACCTAGCTAGTTTTGGAAGAATGGTATGTTGTTTGATCTTGTGCAATGGTTGGCTGGTTGTGAACTTATTTTTAAGTTATATTCATGGTTGGTTTATTGGAAAAGAGGTGTAATGATGTACTTTTGGTTGTATTTCTCAATTTGAAAGAAAAGACAAGTCGAAACGTGTTTAAGTAAACCGAAAAATTATGTTTGAGTTGATGAACTTGTGAGACTGTTTTTGGGCTGTTTCGTGTTGGTATTGGGTTGTCTCTTTTACTACTGTTTTTATGTCTTTGAGAGGAGGAAGGGTGTGGAGAAACACCACATAATGGCAAGGTTGTTTGTTGGTCGTTCGTCATAACATTTTCGGATTGTTTGACACTATTATGGTTGTCGTGTTGTGTATGAAGTGATAGGGGTATGTTGGGCTGTTTGTGATTGTTTTGACTAGTGTGAAGTCATATATATATAAGGGAGGTGCTGTCCGTTTTATTGTAAAATAGGTTGTGGTCGATACATAATAGTTACGACGCTTAAACGATAACGAGAGTGTCATTTCTCTTATTGTAGACTAAGGAGCCGTGAAATTGCATAGCTTGAGGTTGGGAAGAATATACAAGGTATGTTAAGGCACTTCCTTCTTTCTTTTGGCATGATCTAAAGTGAAATGAATATGCTATTTCATAACGGATCTACTCCTAGAAACTAAGGTTGTCCATGTTGTTCTTTCCGTTCTTTGAATCCTACTGAGGTTCATATTGAGGGTATGGATGTCCATAATGTTCTTACGTCACTCCGAAAGGTTTAGAACGTGATTCCATGAGTCTAGCATGCATTATATATAGTATCTATTTTACTCTACCGAGCCACCCTATAGTCGGCCGGGTATGGCACCTATTGTGCAACCACTGATCAGTTGGGTTTACCGAGCTCCACGTGGCCGGGTACATTTTTACCGAGTCCTCTTTGAGGCCGGGTATGATATGATGATGATGATGCCCACAGAGGCGTATGTTTTAAAAGTTTATGTATATATATGTATTATGCATTTCATGTCAATAGCCCCCAGAGGCACTCAGATGTTACAGGTTGTATCTCCTCTATCTCTCTTTACATTACTGTTCTTATTTATGCTTTCCTGCCTTACATACTCGGTACTTTATTCGTACTGACGTCCCTTTTGCCTTGGGACGCTACGTTTCATGCCCGCAGGTCCCGATAGACAGGTTGACATTCCTCCTAGCAGGCTATCAGCTCAGCGAAGGTGTTGGTGTACTCCACTTACTCCGGAGTTGTCTATTTGGTCAGTATGCTTTGGATATGTATTGATTGGTATGGCGGGGCCCTGTCCCGACCTTTATGGTTTTATGTACTCTTAGAGGCTTGTAGACAGATGTCAAGTGTATGGATACTTGTATGGCCTTGTCGGCCTATGTTTTGAGTTTACAAATGGTCATGTCGGCCTTATAGGCCCGTATGTCACATGTATAAGTTTGTATATCATGCTGGGTCGTCATACGTTAAGTATTCCCTTATGTTTTATTCTTGTTATCTCATGAAGGGTATTCTAGCTCATTTACCCATGATAGTATGATAAGAAAGATATGTTACGTTGGTACTCAGTTGAGTAAGGCACCGGGTGCCCGCCGCGGCCCTTCGGTTTGGGTCGTGACAGAAACATGAAATACCGGATGAACCCCGGTCAAGCTGGGAGGTAAGGATAGCTCATAAGAAACCTCCCCAACTTGCCTCAAAATCTCAAAAGGGCCAATAAACCTCGGACTCAACTTCCCTTTCTTCCCAAACCTCATGAAGCCTTTCATAGGCGAAACCCGAAGCAGAACCCGCTCTCCGACCATATATGAAACATCATGAACCTTCCTGTCCGCGTAACTCTTATGTCTGGACTGGGCTGTACGGAGTCTATCCTGAATCATCTTAACTTTCTCCAATGCATCCTGAACTAACTTTGTGCCCAATAGCCTGGCCTCACCCGGCTCAAACCAACCCACCGGAGATCTACACCTCCTACCATATAAAGCCTCATACGGCGCCATCTGAATGCTGGACTGATAACTGTTGTTGTAATTTTCTTACCCATTCCGTGCTTTCGAGGCCTTGAAAACCTCATTTTTAGTTGCCTCAATTTGCGTGCGCAGTCCGCATGCGTAGCCGGAAAGCTTAAATATGAAATTCTATGAAAAAAATGCCAAAATTTGATACTAAAATGAGTGAATTTGACTCCGGTCAACATTTTGGGTAAACGGACCCGGACCCATGATTTTACGGTCCCGGAGGGTCCGTAGGAAAATATGGGACTTGGGCGTATGCCCGGAATCGAATTCCGAGGTCCCAAGCCCGAGAAATGAATTTTTTAGTAACATTGTTTTTCTGAAATTTATAAAGAAAAATTAAAATGAAAATTGGTTTGAACGTGTTGGTATCAGGCCCGTATTTTGGTTCCGGCGTCCAGTACAGGTCTTATATGTAGTTTAAGATATTTCTGTGAAGTTTGATTGAAATCGGACGTCGTTTGACGTGTTTCGGACTTAAAACTCTAAATTTGAAAGTTTATGAAGTTTGAAGAAAAACTAGTGATTTTGAGGTTTGATTCATTGTTTTTGATGTTATTTTGGCGATTTGATCGCACGGTTAAGTTTGTAGGATGTTGTTGAGTTAGTGTATGTGTTTGGTTAGGAGCCCCGAGGGCTCGGGAGTGTTTCGGAATGGTTTCGGACTTGGAAAAATTGCAGAAAATGGGCTTCAACTGTTGCAGACAATTCCTTCATCGCCGTTCGCGACGCCTCCTCCGCGTTCGCGAAGCTTGAGACTTTTCCTTCATCGCGTTCGCACCCTTGATCTCGCGTTTGCATAGAGTTATCTGGCCTTGGGGGACTCAGCCTAATCTTCCTCTTCGCGTTCGCACTAATACCTTCGCATTCGCGTAGCCTTGTAAATCCCTTCATCGCGTTCGCATCAGTATCCACGCGTTCGCGTAGACCAAGTCTTGGACCCCCCAGCCTTTCCTCTTCGCGTTCGCATTCTTCCAATCGCGAACGCGATGGTCTGCCAAGTTTACCCTTCGCGAACGCGACCCTCCTTCCGCGAACGCGGAGGGCAATTCTGCCCAGTTATATTTTTAAAAATTTCCAGAACAGTAGCTACGGGATTTTCATAAAAACACACGAGCTCCTTCTTCTCCAAGGTCCTTAGGCGGCCATTGAAGCTTCCATTCATCAAAACTTCATGGGTTAGTTAATCTTAACTCGTTTCCTTCATTTTCCATCAATATCAATTGAATTCCTAAGCCTAAATCATGTAATTTAGGGTAGAAATTGGGGGAATTGGGTAGAGTTAGGGCTTTTTACTTTTTCTTGATTTAGACCTAGTTTTGGGGTCGAATTTGAAAACAAATTATATATTCGGGCTCGTGGGTGAATGGGTGATATGAATTTGGTCCGAACCTCGTATTTTGACCAAGCGGGCCCGGGGTCAATTCTTGGGATTTTGGGAAGAAAATTTTGAAATCTATAATTAGGCATTGGGTTTGATTTGTTTAGCATATATTGATATCATGAAGTCATTATTGTATAGATTTGATTGAGTTGGAGCCGAATTCGAGAGGGAAAGCGGTTGTTGAGGATTGAGTTGGCTGTGGAAGTTCGAGTTAAGTGTTTGGTCTAACCTTAGCTTGAGGGAATAGGTGTTGAGTCTTATTTGCTACTTGCTAATTGTCGAGTGTGATGTATAGGCATGGTAACGAGTATCTATACATTGGTGTCGAGCATGACCGTGAGTCTTTATATTGCGAATATTTGATTTTGTTGTATCTCCCATGCTTAATTGATGACTTCTATATGATATAAAGAGCATGTGAAAGAAATTGTGATCTATGAACTTCGAGGAGCATTGGCTCGAGTTGTAATATGAGTTGTGAAAGTATATGAAATAATTGAACCCTTTGGAGTTTTGGCTCAAGTGGTAAAGTGAGTTATGAAATGAAAGTGAAAGAAAGAGAAAGAGTTGTTGGTTTATTCCCTTGTCGGGATGTTTTATTGTTTTGTTGATTTTCTCCCTTGCCGGGATATTGAAATTCATTGATATTGTTCCCTTGCCGGGATTTAACTGTTTAATTGTATTCCCGTGCCGGGATTTCTATTATTATTCCGTTTACTTCATTGCCCCTTATTTGTGATTGTTGTTTGGGTGAGGAAGAGTGATAAAGCACGAAGGGTGATGCCGTGCAATGTTTGCTATTGTGAGGAAAGAGTAATAAAGCACGAAGGGTGATGCCGTGCACTGTTTGCTATTGTGAGGAAAGAGTGTAAAGCACGAAGGGTGATGTCGTGCCGTACGATGTACCATTCTGTACTGATATTCATTGACTATATTGTGAGGAAAGAGAGTAAAAGCACGAAGGGTGATGCCGTGCATATTATTATGATTTATACCACAATGTTATAAAGTATAATGTAAACTTTATACAACGTATTGAAATTTATACATTTTAATCATGTTTAATGTTTTCCTCGAGGGCAAATTAGGGACTTAGATACACTAAAAAGGCATCATGTACCAAAAACACTTAAAAACAACTCCATATTCAAGTACAAACTCTATATACACAGATGTGTAGAATCTGTGCATGTAACATTTGCATCAAAATTGTATTTTTAAGAAAATATTTAAGTTGATATCGCGACGTATGTTCTTTAGATTGTTACGGATTTTAGAAAATGCAAGCAGCAAGAAGGTTAAAAAGTAGGATTAAAAAAATATCTCTAAAATTTTTTTAATCATAGAGCTTTAAATAGCTAAATAAATAAAGTAGTAGACTCCTCCTACAACTAAATTACTAAACGCTTACTATAATTAAAATTCTGAATCTTCTAGCAGACTCCTCCTAAAACTAAACAACTAATTATTCTATTAAACAGTAGCATAACAGATGCAAAATCCAACACTCCTCCTTGTTTTCTGTTGTTGCAATCTAAAAAAGAAGGTCATCCTCAATTCCTTCTCCTGCTATTAGTTCTTGTGCATGAGAATCTTTGAACTTGCACACTTTTATAACATGACCTTTTTGTTTGCATTTTTCACATAATGCATCAGGTCTCCACCAACAAAATTTTTCTAAGTGTGTTTTATTTTTGCAATATTTGCAATAAGGATAATCGACTTTTTCTTTTTGGTGTTTCGCATAAAAAATACCCTCAGTAACTTTGTCTTATCTGAAGGCCCTTCTTTGCTTTTGTGCTTGAAGAGAACTTATTAATTCTGCAACAGATATGGTAGAGAGATCTTTAGACTCTTCCAGAGAGGAAATTTTGGATTCAAATCTCTCGGGAATTGTCACAAGAATTTTTTCAACTATCCTGTCATCTTTGAAATCCTCGCCAAGTAACCTGATTTTATTGACAATTAAAGAAATTCGGTCACAATACTTAGCGATGGTCTCATCATCTTGCATTCTAAGAGATTCAAAATCTCTTTTCAAATTTAATCTGATTTTGTCTGCCTCATTCACTTCCTTGATACTCCTGTTTGAGTGTTTTCCCAAGCTTCTTTTGTTGTCTCACATGCAATGATTTTAGAGAAGATTGAATCTGCAACTAAATTTTGAATTATAGTTTTGGCTTTGTATTTTTTGGTTTTCTCATCTGAATGAGCTTTGATTTGGGCAAGGGTAGAATTTGCAGGAAGTGGTTGTATAAGTCTGTCTTCAATTCAAACTTCCCATAGATCATAAGCTTCAAGATAAGATTTCATCTTCACTGACCAAATCTGATAGTTTTCACCTGTGAAAGTTTGTGGGGTATTTAAAGAGAGACCGCTGCTTGGCATTGTTAAAAAATTGGTTAAAAATCGGTATGGGTAAAAATGTGTATGGTTTAAAAGTGGTTGAAATTGGTTATTGTTCAGCGAATTCGAAGATCCGTCAAGATCAATGGAGGGCTCTGATACCACTGTTACGGATTTTAGAAACATAGGCAAGCAGCAAGAAGGTTGAAAAATAGGATTGAAAAACTGTCTTTAAAATTTTATTAATCATAGGGCTTTAAATAGTCAAATAAATGAAGTAGTAGACTCATCCTACAACTAAATTACTAAACTCTTATTATAATTAAAATTCTGAATCTTCTAGCAGATTCCTCCTAAAACTAAACAACTAATTATTCTAGAAAACAGTAGCAGTAACAGATGCAAAATCCAACTTCAGATGCCCTACTAAGACATAGTAATTCAAGACACTTATAAACATAAAGCAAGAAAAAGATGATATCAATTAGTAGAATTATGCAATTCATGAACAAAAAGCTTTTGTGCAGATATGTCAATCCTCTTGCAGAGCTTAAAGCAATTCCTATCCTAATTTTTTAGCTTACAGTGAATTCTCCAAACATCTAAGTCTACCAGATATGGTCCGATACATATTTGTATTTACTAGTTCATTACAAGTTAAAATCTGCAGCAGTTCCAAATAAGATTTTAATAATTCTGTTATACGGTATGGCATCAAGATGCTATATAAAAATTTAATCCAGCATCAAGAAGTCTAAGCTATTCCATTTACTGATATCATTCTTGAAACCCAACGTTATACTTAGAAAGATAGCAACTGATGTGGACTATCAAATATGGATAACTCCTTTAATAGGAAACAATTGATGTTGACTATCAACTGTGTACATTGTATTATGCATGTAATCATTATACTAACTAAAAATTTTAACTAGTGCTGAATTAGCTTGTAAAATACAACCTATTATGAGCTACTATGAGCTTCTGGAATTATAGTATAACCCGCGGCAGCTCATTCCATTCAAACTTGATACCATATATGAAATTATATCCATATACACACCTTATAAAACTGCTCATAACATGTATTAGTCTAGTGATTGTTCATAAATTATACATTTCGCTCACAACATTTATTCACCATCTGGCATTTGAAGATCATCCTTGTATAAACTTGTATAGTATTTGCTATCTATTTCTCTTTTGCGGGAGGGCAATACGAAGCAAAGGACGTATCAACCAAATACGAAGATACCGATATTAAGATGCAGCCAATAGCCATAAAACATAATGCATTTTATTAAACTACTGTTTAACCATGAAAAAAGTAGATATGACTGCAGTTGTTAAACTAAATAAAGATACCACTAGCAAACTAGCATAAGATCTAAACATTCTTTGGAGGATTCCTGCAGGATTTCTTATTGTGACCTCGTTGTCCACACAAACTACATGTACTTTTATATCTTTTTGCCTGAAATTCACCGGCACCTTTCATTCTCATCTTCTTTAGCCTTCCAGGTTTAACTCTTACTTTTGGTGGTTTAACAGCATCCCCTAAGACATCTCCAGGAATTTCCCATTCACTTTCATCAGGAATTAGATAAACTAGAACTTCATAGGTCTTTAACATGTAATCCTTGCTACAGTATCCCGAGAAATATTGGTATTCATCCATGTGGTATTTAGTCACAATTGCCAATGCATTCTCACATGGTATCAAATCCATTTGGAACCTTCTGCAACTACATTAACTTTTACGCATGCACACCACAAATCACCTACCATCATCAATGACTGTGAATAAGTGTTCATTTGATGGTATAACCTACAATATAGCAAATTATCCAAAAGTAAAATATTAACCGTATACATTGGTAATGGCATTTGGTCTTTATGTTGTAACACCAACATCTAAAACAAGACATAAAATCTGTAGCTTTATACACAACATTCAATCTGTATCTTTATGTTGTAGCTTTATACACAACATAAAATATGGTATTTATGTAGTAACACCAACATCAAAACTTTGTAAAACATATTTGAAATATTCTAAATTTTCTACCTTGTATAAATTCATTATAATTAGCATCATTAGAAACGATATTAAAACTTAACTTACCGTCATCCTTCTTGATGCAATGATTCTATCCCTCAACAATATTTCATATTTTATACTAAGCGTCGTACCAGTTGCCATTGATCCTTTTTTATTTCTGTTATTTCAAGACGAAACCAACTTCATCAAGTAGTCAAGCAGATTGTATATAGGTAGATCCCTCGCCGCCTTATTTGCAAAATTCATAGATTCTGCAATATTTGAAGTCATCTCCATGGACCTGTTAACTGTTGAATGCACTACAGACCACCTATCATATCCAATGTTGAATAAGTATTCCCATCAAGGTTACATATTTCTGCCATGTGTTGGTTGAATTCCTAAATCGTTTATGCTTTAGCTATAGAAAAATTATGGGCCTTATTTTCTTTTAGCTCTTCTTGAACCTCAACTTTATGGTGTTCCATAGATAGAATATGCATACACAGTGAGGCACTTCTGGATACACAACTGAAGTTACCTTCAAAATGCTTTCATGCATGTCGGATACGATGCACATTCCTTCCCTTATACCGTATGTTTCTCGAAAATTCTGGAAAAACCACTCCCACGATGCATCATTCTCCGAATTAACCATAGCCTATGCGAGCGGAGATATTTTACCTGATGGAACATCATAAAAATTAACCTAACTTAAACTTATATTATACAACATATTAAATGAAAAAAAGTGGATTTTATGTAAGAGTACAAGGATATGATTACTTATACAAGATTTAAACAATAAATAAAAGATACTACAGGTAATTTCTGATTACCACATTATATTCAATGAATAAATACTTCAACTAACCTGCCGCATCTTGCGTGCAAGCCGTTAGTAAGGTCCCTCTGTGTGTTGATTTAACAAGCTGCCATCAACAACTACATTAGGCATGTAGTACTCCCACCCTTTAATTGATGAGTAGAGTGCTACATATACATATAAGAAGCAGCCGCCATCTGACTTTTCCAACCTTGTCACAGATTCAGGATTTGTATGCATTAACATATACAAAACCTCGGCACCTTATTGTACGAATCGATTGGTTTACCTCTCAGTAGTTCGAAAGATTTTTCCCTCGACCTCCATGCTTTCATATAGTTCAAATCAACTCCATATTCCATTTTTATGTCACGTTGTATTTCTGCTGGAGTATACTCTAGCTTAGGATCATCTAACTTGTTCATTATCAAACTTCCAACGAGATTTGAGGTAGCCTCCCGTTGTGAAAATAATTCTAAATTATTTTCACATGTGTGAACTTTTTCACACTTTCTCACCTTAAACATATTCGAGGTGTTTGGGCTTGATGACTTAAGATTCCATGAGCATTGATCATCCACACATACAAGATAATACCTGATTTGTGACTTAGGAGTGTGATCGGAAGTGATTTAGGAGGTCAGGAGTAGAATTAGGCTTGAATTGGCAAAGTTAGAATTTTGGCGAATTCCGGTCGATAGGTGAGATTTTGATCCGAGGGTCAGAATGGAATTCCAAGAGTTTCAATAGCTTTGTTAGGTGATTTGGGATGTGTGTGCAAAATTACAGGTCATTCGGAGGTGATTTGGGTAGGGTTTTGATCGAATGCAAGTTTCGAAAGATTTGGATGAACTTAGGCTTGAATTTGATGTAAATTTGATGGTTTAGGTGTTATTGGTGGTGTTTTGATGATTCGAGCAAGTTTGAATAAGGTGTTGGATCATGTTTGTGTTTTTGGTTGAGGTCCCGGGGGCCTCGGGGTGATTTCGGATGGCTAACGGGAAGTTTTGGCTTGTAAAGCTTAAGAATTCACTGCTGCTTCTGGTATTTCTGCTTCTGCGGAAATGGGACCGCAGAAGCGGTTCCGCAGGTGCGAGAGAGAGGGTCGCAGGTATGGTTTTGGGAGAACTCGTCAGGGACCGCAGAAGCGGAGTGGGGACCGCATCTGCGGATGCGCAGATGCGGCCTAGGCCTTAAATGATTTTTTTCGCAGAAGCGGAGGGGGTAACTGTAGAAGCGGTGTCGCATAGGCAATCTGGGAGCCGCAGATGCGGAAAGGCCTGGGCAGAGGTATTTTATTTCATCTTCGCGAAAATTCATAAGGGTTCCTAATTTTCACTACGGACTTGGAGAATATGGGCGAGTTGGAAGAGAGAAATCAAGGGACTTCATTGAGGTAAGAATTTCTGAGTCTAAAACACGATTTTATGGTAAAAATACATGAATTTAGACTGAAAAATCAAGGAATTAAAGGTCAAAAATGGAGGTTAGGGCTTGAAACCTAAGAGAGCAAAAAATGGGAATTTGAGGGGTCATTTCGACTCCGATTTTGGTGTTCTTTATATGTATAGACTCATGGCGAGATAAGGAATCCGTTGATGGTAAATTTACTGATTTTAGAGAAGTGGGCCCGGGGCTCGGGTTTTATTCAATTTCGGAAATTTATCTATTTTTCGATTATTTTCGATTGGGTATTGTCCCATTAGCATATTGTGACGTATTCGTTGTGGTTTTGGTCAGATTCGACGCGCGAGGAGGTTAATTCGAAAGGCAAGGCCATAGCAAGCTAGGACTTTGGCCAGCTTGAGGTTAGTAATAAATGTAAATGCTGTGTTGAGGGTTTGAAACCCCGAATTTGCACAACGTAGTGCTATGTGAGGTGACTTGCACGCTGGATAACGGGCGTGGGGTAGAGCACCGTCGGGGATTGTGACTTGGTCCGTCCCGCTTAATAAAATTACTACCTATTTGATTGCAGATTTGTAATATCCTTATAAAAATGGATTAATTGTTATAATTGGGCTTCGTGCCAACTACTTGAATCCTTCAGGGATTATTTTTACTGGTTTCTTACCATATTTCTAGATATTGAACTCAGTCCTGGTATTTAACATTGTTTTGTAAACTCAGACATTTTTCTAAAAGTAGAAACTAAAGTAATGTTTTTAAATGAAGTTTGGGCTGAAGATTTTTATATTATTATGCCGAAAGGCTTATGTGATTTTTGACTGAGTATGGGATCGGACTGCACGCGGCAGTGGTATGATATTGATATAGATATAAGGTCGAGGGCCTGTTTGATGCCACGATATGGCTTATTATTGCGCTTGGGTCGTAAGGGGCCCCACCCGGAGTCTGCACACCCCCAGTGAGCGCCGTCGACGTTAAATAAATTGAGCGAGCTGCACGCCGCAGCGGGGTACTGGAAGAGTACCGGTTTATGTGTTGCATTGCATATTTAATTGTCATTTATTCTTAATCTATTGTGAATGTATTATATTTGTTTTAAATATTTACTGTATTATGTTATTGGTTCACGTTGTTGTATTTATAGCTTTGCTTTGTGTTTATTTCGGATTTCTTATCCTCAGAATTTATTTATATTTATTACTTTCTGAGTTGGAAGTACTCACAATACTCCCTGCACCTTGTGTGCAGATTCAGGTGCACCCACTTAGGCTGGGTGAGATCTTCTTCGCCTAGCATCATACTCGGGAGATTCAAGGTAGCTGCAAATATGCGTTCGCAGTCCTGATCTTCCTTCTATTTTATTTATTTGTTTTTCCACATTTCTAGAAAAACATTATGTAGTAGGTTAATACTCAGGCATTAGAGGCTCAGACTTGTGACACCAGATTCTGTGGGCTTGTTAGTATTTTATATTATTTTTTTCGGGTTTTCGAATTTTAGCATTTAATTCAGGATTTCACATTTAACTTGGTATTTTGGTTGTGAAAATTTACTTATTCACCGTGATTAATCGGTAAAGGTTGTAGGAATGGTCGGGCTTGCCTAGCAGTGTGTTGGGCGCCATCACGACCGGGGTTGGGTCGTGACAGGGTGGTATCAGAGCGTAGGTTACTTGGTCTCGCGAGTCATGAGCCGGTTTAGTAGAGTCTCGTGGCTCGGTACGGAGACGTCTGTACTTATCCTCGAGAGGCTGCAGAACCTTTAGGAAATACTTCATATTCTTGAAACTCTTGTCGTGCGGCTTTGTTGAATTGAGAACTAAATCTTTATTATTCTATTCTCTCACAGATGGTGAGAACACGAGCTACCGAACGTGACGGACGACCACCAGTGCCACCTACTGAGGCCACCAGAGGCCGTGGACGCGGTCGTGGTCGTGGCAGGGGCAGAGTAGCCGGGGCAGCACCTACTGATCCGTTAATTGCCCCAGCTCATGATCAGGCTCCAGCTATGGAGACTCCAGCAGCACCTGCTCAGGCACCAGCCGTGCCTATTGTGATTCCGGGTCTTCAGGAGACTTTGGCACAGATCTTGACGGTCTGTACTGGATTGGCTCAGGCAGTTTCAGCCACCACGGCAGCAGCAGCTACTTCACACACCGGGGGAGGCAATCAGACCACCGATGCCCGCACACCTACGCAGGGAGTGCAGGGGCTACAGACACCGGAGGCTCCTCCAGCTCAGCAGGTTGCACCAGCTCAGGGTTTTGTGGTTCCAGCTATGCCAGACGATGAGCAACGTCGCCTCGAGAGGTTTGGTAGACTCCAGCCTCCGACATTTGGTGGTGCTAAGGGCGAGGATGCCCAGAGTTTTCTTGACAGATGCCAGCGTATGCTCCGTACGGCAGGGATCCTTGAGTCGAGTGGTGTGGCATTTACTACTTTTCAGTTCACGGGGGCTGATCTTACTTGGTGGGAGGACTTTGAGAGGCGAAGGCCTGCCGGTGCAGCATCTCTGACTTGGCAGCAGTTCTCCGCTCTTTTTCTGGAGAAGTATGTACCTCAGTCCCGCAAGGAGGAGCTGCGTAGGCAGTTTGAGTGGTTGACACGGGGAGATATGACAGTGACTCAATGCGAGATGAGGTTTTCCCAGCTGGCTCATCATGCTACTTGGATGGTTCCGTCAGATCGTGAGAGGATTAGGAGATTTGTGGATGGCCTTAACTACCATCTCCGTATTCTGATGACTAGAGAGAGAGTACTGGGTGCTACTTTTGAGGAGGTAGTGGATATCGCTCGTGAGATCGAGTCAGTTCGCCGTAGAGAGCGACAGGAGAGGGAGGCTAAGAGGCCTCGTGGATCGGTCAGTTACAGTGGTGCTCCTTCGAGGGGCCAGTTTCAGCAGGGTAGAGGTCACTCTTTCAGGCCTGCTCAGTCAGCTCGTCCAGAGTATCGTGGGGGATCTTCAGGTCGTGGTCATCATGGGCCCCAACAAGGTCAGTCTTCACTTAGCACCCTCCCAGCTCAGAGTTCATCTCATTCCCCATTAGTTCAGGGTTCTTCCGCACCGAGTGCATCTGCTAGTCACTCCGGTGCGAGGGGTTTCCGTCAGTCCCCATCTCCAGTACCGGGCAGCTGTTATGAGTGCGGAGAGTTGGTCACATGAGGAGGCAGTGCCCTCGCCTTCGTGGCAGACAGCATCAGCAAAGGGGTCAGCCCTCGACTTCTGCTCTAGTTACTTCATCACCCGCCCAGTCAGCAAAGGGTTGAGATCAGGCAGCCAGGGGTCGTCCCAAAGGTGGAGATCGATCAGGCGGTGGCCAGGCTCGTTTCTACGCTATGCCGGGCAGGACAGATGCCATTGCTTCAAACGCTATCATTACAGGTATTGTTTCAGTCTGTCACAGAGACGCCTCAGTATTATTTGATCCCGGTTCTACCTATTCATATGTGTCTTCATATTTTGCTCATCATTTGGGTACATCCCGAGGGTGTCTTGCCTTACCTGTTCATGTATCTACCCCGATGGGCGACACTATTGTTGTAGACCACGTATTCCGGTCATGTTTGGTGACTATTGGGGGTCTGGAGACCCGAGTTGATTTATTGCTATTGAGCATGGTAGACTTCGATGTTATCCTGGGCATGGACTGGTTATCTCCGTGTCATGCTATTCTAGACTGTTATGCTAAGACAGTCACTTTGGCTATGCCGGGTGTACCGCGGATCGAGTGGCGTGGTGTGACTGACTATATTCCTAGCAGAGTTATTTCTTTCTTGAAGGCCCAGCGTATGGTTGGGAAGGGTTGTCTTTCCTATTTGGCGTTTGTGAGAGATGTGGGAGCTGAGACTCCTAGCATCGAGTCTGTTCCCGTTGTGAGGGAGTTTCCCGATGTGTTCCCTGCAGACCTGCCGGCCATGCCATCGGACAGGGATATTGATTTTGGTATTGACCTGGTGCCGGGCACTTATCCCATTTCTATTCCACCATATCGTATGGCACCAGCGGAGTTGAAAGAATTGAAGGAGCAGCTTCAGGAGCTCCTGGATAAGAGGTTTATTCGGCCTAGTGTGTCACCTTGGGGTGCACCAGTTTTGTTTGTGAAGAAGAAGGATGGCACAATGAGAATGTGCATCGACTATAGGCAATTGAACAAGGTAACAATTAAGAACAAGTATCCCTTACCTCGCATTGATGATTTGTTTGACCAGCTTCAGGGAGCGAGGGTGTTCTCCAAGATTAATCTCCATTCGGGTTATCACCAGCTGAAGATCAGGGATTCAGATATTCATAAAACTTCTTTCAGGACTAGATATGGTCACTAGGAATTTCTTGTCATGTCTTTCGGGCTGACCAATGCCCCAGCAGCGTTCATGCATCTGATGAACAGTGTATTCCGGCCTTATCTGGATTCATTTGTTATAGTGTTCATTGATGATATCCTGATATACTCGCGTAGTCAGGAGGAGCACGCGCAGCATTTGTGAGTTGTGTTGCAGAGATTAAGGGAGGAGAGGCTTTATGCAAAGTTCTCCAAGTGTGAGTTCTGGCTCGGTTCAGTGGCTTTCTTGGGACATGTGGTGTCCATCAAGGGTATTCAGGTTGACCCGAAGAAGATAGAGGCGGTGCAGAGTTGGCCTAGACCGTCCTCAGCCACAGAGATTCGTAGTTTCCTTGGGTTGGCAGGCTATTATCGTCGGTTTGTTCAGGGTTTTTCCTCTATTGATTCGCCCTTGACCAAGTTGACTCAGAAGGGTGCCTCATTTGCATGGTCGGACGAGTGTGAGGGAAGCTTTCAGAAGCTCAAGACGGCTTTGACCACAGCTCCAGTATTAGTTTTGCCATCAGCTTCAGGCTCTTATACGGTATATTGCGATGCTTCGAGAGTTGGGATTGGTTGTGTTTTGATGCAGGAGGGTAGAGTTATTGTGTATGCTTCTCGTTAGTTGAAGCCCCATGAGCAGAACTACCCCGTCCGTGATTTGCAGCTAGCTGCTATAGTTCATGCACTGAAGATTTGGAGGCATTACTTGTATGGCGTATCCTGTGAGGTATTCACTGATCATCGCAGTCTTCAGCACTTGTTCAAGCAAAAGGATCTTAATTTCAGGCAGCGTAGATGGTTAGAGCTACTTAAGGATTATGACATTACTATTCTGTATCACCCGGGGAAGGCCAACGTAGTGACCGATGCTATAAGACGGAAGTCGGTGAGTATGGGGAGTTTAGCATACATTCCAGTTGAGGAGAGGCCATTTGCAGTTGAGGTTCAGGCCTTGGCCAATCGATTTGTGAGACTAGATATTTCAGAGCCCGGTCGGGTGTTAGCTTGTGTGGTTTCTCGGTCTTACTTGTATGACCGCATCAGGGAGTGTCAGTATGATGATCCGCATTTGCTTGTCCTTAAGGACGGGGTTCAGCATGATGATGCCAGGGACGTGACTATTGGGGATGATGGTGTGTTGAGGATGCAGGGCCGGATTTGCGTGCCCAAGGTAGATGGGCTTCGGGAGTTGATATTAGAGGAGGCCCATAGCTCGCGGTATTCCATTCATCCGGGTGCCGCGAAGATGTATCAGGATCTTAGACAGCACTATTGGTGGCGGAGGATGAAGAGAGATATTGTGGAGTATGTAACCCGGTGTCTTAATTGTCAGCAAGTGAAATATGAGCATCACAGACCGGGTGGCTTACATCAGCGGATGGTTATTCCTGAGTGGAAGTGGGAGAGGATCACTATGGATTTTGTTACCGGACTCCCACGGACTCTGAAGAAATTTGATGCTATTTGGGTGATTGTAGACAGGCTGACCAAGTCCGCGCACTTCATTTCGGTTTGTACTACTTATTCTTCAGAGCAGCTGGCAGAGGTATTTATTCGGGAGATAGTTCGATTGCATGGTGTCCCAGTTTCCATCATATCAGATCGGGGCACTCAGTTCACCTCTCAGTTTTGGCAGGCTGTTCAGCGAGAGTTGGGTACGCAGGTACAGTTGAGCACAGCCTTTCACCCTCAGACGGACAGGCAGTCCGAGCGCACCATTCAGATATTGGAGGATATGTTACGTGCCTGTGTTATTCATTTTGGAGGGCCATGGGATCGGTTTCTACCGCTTGCAGAGTTTGCCTACAACAATAGTTATCAGTCCAGCATTCAGATGGCACCATATGAGGCCTTGTATGGGAGGCGGTGTAGATCTCCAGTTGGTTGGTTCGAGCCCGGGGAGGCTAGATTGTTGGGGACAGATTTACTTCAGGATGCATTGGAGAAGGTGAAGGTGATTCAGGAGAGACTCCGTACAGCACAGTCGAGACAGAAGAGTTATGCAGACAGGAAGGTCCGAGATGTATCGTATATGATTGGTGA
Organism: Nicotiana attenuata; assembly: GCF_001879085.1. Classification (NCBI taxonomy): domain Eukaryota; kingdom Viridiplantae; phylum Streptophyta; class Magnoliopsida; order Solanales; family Solanaceae; genus Nicotiana; species Nicotiana attenuata. Next base: position 53,480 of record NW_017671251.1, on the reverse strand, counting down.
GAAAGTCTTACTGAAGGTTTCACCCACAAAGGGTGTTATGAGATTCGGGAAGAAAGGGAAGTTGAGTCCGCAGTTCATTGGGCCTTTTGAGGTACTTAGAAGGATCGGGGAAGTGCCTTATGAGCTTGCCTTACCACCTAGCTTGTCGGGCGTGCATCCGGTTTTTCATGTGTCTATGCTCCGGAAGTACATTGGGGACCCGTCCCATGTTCTAGATTTCAGTACAGTTCAGCTGGAGGGTGACTTGACTTATGAGGTAGAGCTAGCAGCCATTTTGGATCGTCAGGTTCGGAAGTTGAGGTCAAAGGATGTTGCTTCGGTGAAAGTACAGTGGAGAGGTCGGCCCGTGGAGGAGGCTACCTGGGAGACCGAGCGGGAGATGCGGTGCAGATACCCTCACCTATTTGAGGCTTCAGGTATGTTTCTTGACTCACTCGAGGACGAGCGTTTGTTTAAGTCGGGGAGGATGTGACGACCCAACCCGTCGTCACGTGTGTTACCGCCCCGTTTTCCCTATTTTCTATTTCTTTATGCTTCATTATCAGTGTTGGATGTGAACGAGTTGTTTTGGAGTGGTTCTAGAAGGAAATGAGACACTTAGTTTCTTTAAGGAAGGGTTATTTTGGAAAAATCAACCGGACGTTGACTTATGTGTTAGAGGGTTCGGATATGGATTCCGATGATTCGGTTAGCTTCGGGGGATGAATTATGACTTAGGAGTGTGAATGGAAGTGATTTTGGAGGTCCGGAGTAGAATTAGGCTTGAATTGCCAAAGTTAGAATTTTGGCGAATTCCGGTCGATAGGTGAGATTTTGATCCGAGGGTCGGAATGGAATTCCGAGAGTTTCAGTAGCTTAGTTAGGTGATTTGGAATGTGTGTGCAAAATTTCAGGTCATTCTGAGGTGATTTGGGTAGGTTTTTGATCGAATGCAAGTTTCGGAAGATTTGGATGAACTTAGGCTTGAATTTGATGTAAATTTGATGGTTTAGGTGTTGTTGGTGGTGTTTTGATGATTCGAGCAAGTTTGAATAAGGTGTTGGATCATGTTTGTATTTTGCAGAAGCGGTTCCGCAGGTGCGAGAGAGAGGGTCGCAGGTGCGGTTTTGGGAGAACTCGTCAGGGACCGCAGAAGCGGAGTGGGGACCGCATCTGCGCATCCACAGATGCGACTGGTGGACCGCAGATGCGGCCTGGGCCTTAAATTATTTTTTTCGCAGAAGCGGAGGGGGTAACCGCAGAAGCGGTGTCGCATAGGCGATCTGGGAGCCGCAGATGCGGAAAGGCCTGGGCAGAGGTATTTTATTTCATCTTCGCGAAAATTCATAAGGGTTCATAATTTTCACTACGGACTTGGAGAATTTGGGCGAGTTGGAAGAGAGAAATCAAGGGACTTCATTGAGGTAAGAATTTCTGAGTCTAAAAGACGATTTTATGGTACAAATACATGAATTTAGACTAAAAAATCAAGGAATTAAAGGTCAAAAATGGAGGTTAGGACTTGAAAACTAAGAGAGAAATCAAGGGACTTTGAGAATTTGGGCGAGTTGGAAGAGAGAAATCAAGGGACTTCATTGAGGTAAGAATTTCTGAGTCTAAAACACAATTTTATGTTACAAATACATGAATTTAGACTAAAAAATCAAGGAATTAAAGGTCAAAAATGGAGGTTAGGGCTTGAAACCTAAGAGAGCAAAAAATGGGAATTTGAGGGGTCATTTGGACTCCGATTTTGGTGTTCTTTATATGTATAGACTCGTGGCGAGATAAGGAATCCGTTTATGGTAAATTTACTGATTTTCGAGAAGTGGGCTCGGGGCTCGGGTTTTTGTTAATTTCGGGAATTTATCTATTTTTCGATTATTTTCGATTGGGTATTGTCCCATTAGCATATTGTGACGTATTCGTTGTGGTTTTGGTCAGATTCGACGCGAGGAGGTTAATTCGAAAGGCAAGGGCATAGCAAGCTAGGACTTTGACCAGCTTGAGGTTAGTAATAAATGTAAATGTTGTGTTGAGGGTTTGAAACACCGAATTTGCACAACGTAGTGCTATGTGAGGTGACTTGCATGCCGGATAACGGGCGTGGGGTAGAGCACCGTCGGGGATTGTGACTTGGTCCGTCCCGCTTAATAAAATTACTACCTATTTGATTGCCGATTTGTAATATCCTTATAAAAATGGATTAATTGTTATAATTGGGCTTCGTGCCAACTATTTGAATCCTTCAGGGATTATTTTTACTGGTTTCTTACCATATTCTAGATATTGAACTGAGTCCTGGTATTTAACACTGTTTTGTAAACTCAGCCATTTTTCTAAAAGTAGAAACTAAAGTAATGTTTTTAAATGAAGTTTGGGCTGAAGATTTTTATATTATTGTGCCGAAAGGCTTATGTGATTTTCGACTGAGTATGGGATCGGACTGCACGCAGCAGTGGTATGATATTGATATAGATATGAGGCCGAGGGCCTGTTTGATACCACGATATGGCTTATTATTGCGCTTGGGCCGTAAGGGGCCCCTCCCGGAGTCTGCACACCCCCAGTGAGCGCCGTCGACGTTAAATAAATGGAGCGGGCTGCACGCCGCAGCGGGGTACTGGAGAGTACCGGTGTATGTGTTGCATTACATATTTAATTGTCATTTATTCTTAATCTGTTGTGACTTTATTATAATTGTTTTAAATGTTTACTGTATTATGTTATTGGTTCATGTTGTTGTATTTATAGCTTTGCTTTGTGTTTATTTAGGATTTGTTATCCTCAAACTTTATTTATATTTATTACTTTCTGAGTTGGAAGTACTCACAATACTCCCTGCACCTGTATGCAGATTCAGGTGCACCCACTGAGGCTGAGTGAGATCTTCTCCGCCTAGCATCATACTCGGGAGATTCAAGGTAGCTGCAAATTGGCGTACGCAGTCCTGATCTTCCTTCTATTTTATTTATTTGTTTTTCCACATTTCTAGAAAAATATTACGTAGTAGGTTAATACTCAGGCATTAGAGGCTCAGACTTATGACACCAGATTCTGTGGGCTTGTTAGTATTTTATATTTTTTTTTTGGGGTTTTCAAATGTTAGCATTTACTTCAGGATTTCACATTTAACTTGGTATTTTGGTTGTGAAAATTTACTTATTCACCGTGAATAATCGGTTAAGGTTGTAGGAATGGTCGGGCTTGCCTAGCAGTGTGTTGGGCACCATCACGACCGGGATTGGGTCGTGACAATGTACAATCCCTAACTCCTATCGTCGTATATTTTCATTGGTGGAAAGTTCTCTTTCACTAAAAATTCAATATCCATCGTATCAATATTTGCATCAACCCCAAGGATCTTTTATATCTCCGAATGAATAGATTTAAAATCCCAATCTATATTGGTCAACAACCCATCGATGCTGAAATTTTTAAACCTGTGTTGCATATCCCATTCCCTGCTATGTTGAACCAAAATAGTGATTATGTTATCCATGGCAGAACAAATAAACCAGATATTTAGTCGTTTCCTTTCTGCTAGTTTGCTTCTCGTCTCTTTGTATAATATATGCAATATATATATAATACAAAAGATTACTGCCGTTACATAAAACCCAATTGTCGGACGCTAACTTAGCAATCATATTAATTGTTGAGCAGATTCCAAGTGAAACTGAAACTCTAAAGGAAATCAACGATTTTGACGCTTGATTTTAGGGGTATCTTTTAAAGATTTCTTGCTAGGAATACAAATATTTAGTTGCCTTATGTGTAAAGTACATTCAGTTGCTAACCAACTGGAAATTTTCCAGAAATTTTGCCTACTTATGTTTTTTGCCCTTATTTAAAGAGGAATTTTCAGAAACCGCTATTATTAACTTCCTATAGCTATCATACACATCATTATTTCTTATAGCTACTATTCAGTTGTTACGGTAGCAAAAAGCGCCTAAAAGTCAGGGTAGTCCAGCTGTACGCGCATGTATTCACATGTATTCGTGCCATGTATTCATGAATACAGCAGCAAAAAGCGCCTAAAATCAGGACTGTCCAGCTGTACGCGCATGTATTCACATGTATTTGCACTACTGTATTCATGAATATAACAGTAAAAACGCCTAAAATCAAGGCAGTTCAGTTGTACGCGCATGTATTCGCGCCATGTATTCATGAATACAGCAACAAAAAATGCCTAAAATCAGGGCAGTGCAGCTGTACGTGCATGTATTCGCGCTGCTGTATTCATGAATACAACAGTAAAAAGCGCCTAAAATCATGGCAGTCCAGCTGTATGCGCATGTATTCACATGTATTCGCGCCATGTATTCATGAATAAAGTAACGGCAATCCCCTTTAAAATAGGTATGTCCAGTTGTATAAGAGAGAGGAAAAACATAAATAGCGTATTCCATGCCTTATTTCATGCCTCAATGGTAGTATATACCATAAATACTTATTTTGCTATAAAATATAAAAGGTAGCTATAGAAAATAATATTTTAAAATGGTTTTGATTTATATAATAAATCGGATGTATACTTTTGCTATAAGAGGTAAAATTTTCTTATTTAAAATGAGTCGACAAATTTAGGCCCGTGGATTTACGGGTTCTTATGATGAATACTCGGATGGTTAAAGTGTATTCATTTAGGGTGAATGTAGTCAAATCTTTTGGAACAATTAACCTAAATAATTTTCATCTAACCACTTAAATTAAAAATAGTCTCGAATGTATAAAATATGTATAATCTATTTATAATATGTGTCCTCCGTGGATAATTTATATATCGATTAAAAAAAGTAAATAATGAATCCGACCGACTATTTGTATAAAAATTCCAATTTTACATGTACTTAATGATACAGCCCGGAGAGGGAGAGAGAGGGAGAGTAGAATAAGGCATAGTTTGCCGAAGCTCTGTGGGTAGAAAGGAATCAGAATAGGGTTAGTTTGATCGGTGTGTCACTTAAGGGTTAGTTTGATTTTTGTGTTAGTTATGCGTAAGTTATAATGCAAGTATTGTTTATACGGTAAATTATAAGGGAAAATGTTATTGTATAGCAGCTCTTAAAATAACAGCCGAAAATATA